>NC_067472.1:159127260-159427260 GCF_947179515.1 Apodemus sylvaticus | reverse complement strand
AATACCCATCAAAATCCCAACTCAATTCTTCACAGAGTTAGAAAGAGCAATTATCAAATTCATCTGGAACAACAAAAAAACCAGGATAGCTAAAACTATTCTCAGCAACAAAAGAAAATCTGGGGGAATCAGTATCCCTGACCTCAAGCAATACTACAGAGCAATAGTGTTAAAAACTGCATGGTATTGGTACAGTGACAGGCAAGAGGATCAATGGAACAGGATTGAAGATCCAGCAATGAACCCACACACCTATGGCCACTTGATCCTCGACAAAGAGGATGAAAACATCCAATGGAAAAAAGATAGCCTTTTCAACAAATGGTGCTGGTTCAACTGGAGGTCAGCATGCAGAAGAATGCGAATTGATCCATTTTTGTCTCCTTGTACTAAGCTCAAATCCAAATGGATCAAGGACCTCCACATAAAGCCAGACACTCTGAAGGTAATAGAAAAGAAACTGGGGAAGACCCTTGAGGACATCGGTACAGGAAGAAAGTTTCTGAACAGAACACTAATAGCGTATGCTCTAAGAGCAAGAATTGACAAATGGGACCTCATTAAATTACAAAGTTTCTGTAAGGCAAAGGACACAATCAAGAGGACAAATCGGCAACCAACAAATTGGGAAAAGATCTTCACCAATCCTACATCAGATAGAGGGCTAATATCCAATATATATAAAGAACTCAAGAAGTTAGACTCCAGAAAACCAAACAACCCTATTAAAAAATGGGGTACAGAGTTAAACAAAGAATTCTCACCTGAAGAACTTCGGATGGCGGAGAAGCATCTTAAAAAATGCTCAACTTCATTGGTCATTAGGGAAATGCAAATCAAAACAACCCTAAGATTTCATCTTACACCAGTCAGAATGGCTAAGATTAAAAATTCAGGAGACAGCAGGTGTTGGAGAGGGTGTGGAGAAAGAGGAACATCCTCCACTGCTGGTAGGGTTGCAAATTGGTACAACCACTCTGGAAATCAGTGTGGCGGTTCCTCCGAAAACTGGGCACCTCACTTCCAAAAGATCCTGCTATACCACTCCTGGGCATGTACCCAGAGGATTCCCCACCATGTAATAAGGATACATGCTCTACTATGTTCATAGCAGCCCTATTTAAAATTGCCAGATGCTGGAAAGAACCCAGGTATCCCTCAACAGAAGAGTGGATGCAAAAAATGTGGTATATCTACACAATGGAGTACTATTCAGCCATTAGAAACAATGAATTCATGAAATTCTTAGGCAAATGGATGGAGCTAGAGAACATCATACTAAGTGAGGTAACCCAGACTCAAAAGGTGAATCATGGTATGCACTCACTAATAAGTGGTTATTAACCTAGAGAACTGGAATACCCAAAACATAATCCACACATCAAATGAGGTATAAGAAGAAAGGAGGAGTGGCCCCTGGTTCTGGAAAGACTCAGTGAAACAATATTCGGCAAAACCAGAACAGGGAAGGGGTAAGGGGTGGGTGGGAGGACAGGGGAAGAGAAGGGGGCTTATGGGTCTTCCGGGGAGTGGGGGGGCTAGAAAAGGGGTAATCATTTGAAATGTAAATAAATTATATCGAATAAAAAAATTAAAAAAAAAGAAAGAGTTCAGATAAAGGATTAAAAAAACAAAAGTATTTTTCATTATATCATGGCTAAGTACAACTCCCATAAACTTGTATCTTTAAACACTATCAGGTCCAGGGAGTAAAATGTAGTGATTTGAATAGGATCTGTCCCCCATAGATTCATGTGTTTGAATGCTTGATCCACAGAAATTGACAACATTAGGAGGTATGTCCTTGTTAAAATAGATGTGGTCTTATTGAAAGAAATGTGTCACTGTGGTGGTGGGTTTTGAGGACTCCTAATGCTCAAGCTCTGCCCAGTGTAGTCAGTTTCACTGTCATTTGACTTTCTGATCTTTTTAAATATTGAGTGTATTCCCTTGCTTCTGTTTTTCTCAACAAGATCCCACTGAATATTGGAACGCCACTGACATGAATAGTAGTCATTTCTGAGACTCATCCATTTTCTATTCCTAGTCATATGTAGTAGCACATAGCTTTTTCTGACTATCACTTTCACAGAAGAATGGAATTTACGGTTATGGGATTTTAGCCAAGAACCTCCTTCTGAAAGACGGAAGGGGCACAGCTAAGGAGGAGTATGTCTCCCTGAAATGATTTCAAATAGTTCTGGCAATTTATCAAACTACTTCACTGGATGAAAACAAAATGTAGGTGACGATGAGTCAGAGAGGACATGACCACCTTGACCAGGACTGCTCGATTATAAATATTGCTGGCACTCTAATTAAATTTGACCTTACTTCAAGATGCTAAAACTGGGCTTAGGCAATTTCTGAATCACTTTGTCACTCCTCCTAATGTCATCTCATTAAATAAATCTTTTTGTGCTTTTACTTGGCTCCATTAATTAATATTTTTCTGTTACTAATCCTTTCCCACATCTTAAAGAAATTGAGACTAACTTTGTACTTTTTTTCTAAACCAAGTATACCTAACATCATCTAATTGTGTCATATGTGTCTATGATATTTTTGTATTTATTTTTGGTTGGTTTCATGTTGTTTATACTGAAAACCAGGAGCACTTCAGTTCTTTTTAGAAGTAAAATATGAATATAAATGGAATATCAAAATGGAAAATATATTTAAAACACAATAGTAAAGAATAAGATAAAAAGTCTTGGTGAGAAAGCACACGCAGCATTCTTTCTGTTCAATACCCATGCAAGTAGGAATGGCAGATGTGGATACATAAAAGTCTTATGGCTTCCTCAACCTCATCATCTATCCAGTGCTTCATCATCTCTGGAACCTTTGTTCAAGACTGTATATAATACACTGGCATTTAAGGATATGGAATTTTCTCCAGGAACCTCATACTGAATGATAGAAGGGGCACAGCTAGGGAGGCACACATTTGGCCTCTCACATAGAACTATCTCTTCCTGAATTCTTGCCTTCCCATTTATCATTAGAGTTGACTGATGTACATTCTGCATCTTGCACAAGAGAGTTCTTTCCACATTGTGTCAGAAAGTTATAATAAAACTAAGGCTTAATGATAATACTGAATTTGAACAACTGTACTATAAGTCAGTGAATCTACAATTTAAAAGTCAAGGATTTTGATTCATTTAAGAATCAATTTGGTGAACAAAGGAAGTCCTTCATCCTGCAGGGAAATGTGACAAACAGGGAAAATGACAAATTGAGAGTTCAACCGAATGAAATAAAAAAAAAAAAAATTCAATGCACTGTTTCCCATGCCTTGCTGTGTATCAGTGTTCTTACTGAATCTCCTGTGAACCTATTTATGTTTGGGTGATTAAAAGATTATCAAGGGAGAATGTGTCTTCATTAGTGATCTACCACACTCTCTAGGTAACTAAGTTTTTGATAAAAGTTCACTTTATTTTGTGACCAAACAATATTAAAGACAGACAGTAAAAATAGTCATGTGTAGTTATTATAGGCTCTCAATTAATTAATGTGTATCTTCTGTTTTTAAATAGATTTGCACTGCTTTCCATGGTGATCAGTTTTACAAAAGTGGGTCTTTAGATACAAAGACCTTCTGTTTTGGTTTTAGTGAATCCTGTAGTTCTTTGTGACCTGCAGAAGGACAGCTAAACAGACTACAGCAATTCAGAGACTGGTACTTTTTCTCTTCTCTTCTTTTTTTCTTTTCTTTTCTTTTCTTTTCTTTTCTTTTCGTTTCATTTCGTTTCTTTTCTTTTCTTTTTTCTTCTCTTCCCTTCCCTTCTCTTTTCTTTTCTTTTTGAAACTTTTATTGGTAATTTTATTTATTTACATTTCAAATGTTATCCCCTTTCCCATTTCCCCTCCACAAAGCCCCTATTCTATCCTCGCCCCCTGCTTCTCTGATAGTGCTTGCTCACCCTTTTACCCACTCTCACCTCACCTTCCTAGCATTCCCCAACACAGGGGCATCAAGCCTTCACAGGACCAAGGGCCTCCCCTACCATTGATAAGGCTATCCTCTGCTACATATGCAGCTGGAACCATGGATCACTCCATGTGTGTTCTTTGTTTGGTGATTTAGTCCCTGGGAGTTTTGGGGAGTGGGGCTGTTCTCTCTCTGACTGAGCTGTAAAGTGAACTTGGAAGCATCTTTTGAAAAACATGGGATTAGTTCGATCTTCTTATATTTGTTGAGGTCTGTCTTGTGACCAATTATATGGTCGATTTTGGAGAAGGTACCATGAGGTGCTGAGAAAAAGGTATATTCTTTTGTTTTAGGATAGAATGTTCGATATATATCTGTTAAATCTAATTGGTCCAAAGCTTCAATTAGTTTCATTGTGTCCCTGTTTAGTTTCTGTTTTCCTGATCGGTCCATTGAGGAAAGTGCAGTGTTGAAGTCACCCACAATTATTGTATTAGGTGCAATGTGTGCTTTGAGCTTTAATAAAGTTTCTTTTACGAAAGAGGGTGCCCTTGCATTTGGAGCATAGATGTTCAGGATTGAGAGTTCTTCTTGTTGTATTTTTCCTTTGACCAGCAAGAAGTGTCCCTCAGAGTCTCTTTTGATGACTTTGGGTTGAAAGTCAATTTTATCTGATATTAAAATGGCTACTCCAGCTTGTTTCCTGAGACCATTTGCTTGTAAAATTGTCTTCCAGCCTTTTACTCTAAGGTAGTGTTTGTCTTTGACCCTGAGGTGTGTTTCCTGTAAGCAGCAAAATGTAGGGTCCTGTTTACGTATCCAGAAAAACATGACCCTACAGGGCTGAGAGAGAGCTATCAAAAACAAGTTTACAAGCAGAAAAGACTTTCTCCTGCCCTAATGTCATTTTTATTACAGCTCAAGCAGTTAAGAAAATTGTTACCTGCACTCTCTTCAGTTTATGTTTGCTTTCCTCATTATCACATAAAATATAAGAATTTCTATTTTGTTACTTCTCAAGGCATCTTTTCTAAATCATTCCCCATGTGCTATATACAAGATTTGAGATTAGTCTCCCAGTTGTCAATACCACCCAAAAGCCGCTTTGTATTTGAGAAGGTTTAGTTCTACAGCTCACTCAATTTGTTCTTTACAAAATACAACACAGCCGTTTCTGCATTATTACGCTTCTTGTTAATTGATTACACTCATATTTTGTATGAAGATTTTAGTCCTACTAATGTCGATGTCCTATTTAAAGCTATCTCTTGTATTTATTTACTTGTAAATAAGGGCAAGATTATTTGAGATGTCACTTTTGAATTTTCTTTATTGTCTCTTTCAAAAACGGAAATTTTAGTAACACATATATAATACTCACTATCAGATAATATCAAGAAAATTGACAAATATCAGCATTATATCATAACATATTCACAAGGCAAAATAATGTTCATTCCCATATTATAAAATATACCTGATTTTTAATGTAATAAACAAATAAAAACAAAACATCACTTTCAGATAGACAGTAAGTACAGACTTTAAAAATGATGTGCATAACAAAAAGCACTGAATTGAAAATTCCAAAGCTCTTTGCAGTATTAACTTAATCTTTTCTGCTCATGAAACAAAAAACCATCAGTAATTAATGGTTTATAGAGGCAGGTAAAAATAAAAATTAATACTTATTTTCTGTGGAAATTAAAAATGATGTGCATATCACACAGCACTGAACAGGAAATTCCAAAGGTCTTTGAAGTGTTGATTCAACCTTTTCTGCTCATGAAACAATAAACCATCAGTAATTGATGATTTATAGAGGCAGGTAAAAATAAATATTATTACTTATTTACTGTGGAAATTTAGTATTGCCACAAAGATTTTTCTTAGAAATACTGAAGATCTGAATATCATTAATGCCAGGACAGTACTCAGGATTTATTTACAAGGAAGCTTCTTATAAATAAGCTTCCTCTAAACAAAGACCAATTTTTGACATTATAGCACTATTTGGCATTATAGTTCAAAAACTTCAAACATGGGTGAGAAACATTGGTTTCGTGCCCGACCTCGTCCCACAAGGAAAGACGCGACAAGACCAGGTTCTTCTCTGCAACGCTTTATTCAGTTTCCTTCTTCCTTCTTCTATCCCGGGCCCCGAGCCTGTCTTTTGCCGCCCTTATATAGCCCATCAGCCCTCGCTTAGGAGCGTGTCCCATCATGGTTGGAGGAGTTAGGTGCACTTCATTAGCATGCTAGTGCTAAGTCACTAGGTGGCCGTGCTGCGCATGTGTCAAAGTTGTTTACCACGGCAGGAGATTTCCTGTTGGTACCATCTTGTAATGGCGCTGTATGCGGTGGCTTACCACACATTGGCATTGAACAAATCAGTGCTGGGAAACATGATCCAGTGTAACAGCAGGCTAGCTATAGGTTTCTTGTCCATGTAAGCATTTTAGCATGAGAACTACTGTGAGTCAGAAAAATATTTCCTGGATATACAATACTAATAGCTATGCTTCAAATTGAACATAACTATAAATCCGTATACACTCCAATACTTGAACACATAAAGACACACACAGACAAGCACACACTCATACACACACACACACACACACACACACACACACACAGGAAGAGACCAAAGAGATCTGAGGCTGGAACTGGTCAAGATATAATCCTTGAAAGATGGTTGGTGGTGTTTTTGTAGGTGAATAGTATTATTCTTCTTTTAATCTTTTCACATTTTTATCATCAAGTCTAAAATGGTGTCTCATTTAAACATGTATAGATAATTTACAACATATAAATAAAACTTAGCTATAATTGAAAATCACAGGTTTCCAGTGTCACTTAGGACTCATTAAGTTGTTATTATTTACTATTTGTCACTCTTGCAGTCATGGACCCCCATGGATTTATATAAGAAATATACAACTAATAGGGTACCGTGACTCAGTTATGATTGTTAAAGAGCTTTCATATAATAGTATGGTTCACATATTAAATTGTCATTCAGCTGACTATTTTTGTAGACATTTAATAATTTCTATATACTTCAAAAGAATAAATTACTTTGGATTTAAGGAAGGTAATGGATGCTCTACATTGGAAACAAATAAGCTTTGAGTGTTGGTGGAACTAATTTACAAGTAAACAGAGAAGGGAAATGAATTGCTTCATTGAGAGAACTTTGAAATATTGATGTCATGGAGGCAAACAACTATAATTTCTCTATCTTCATTTTAGAAAACTGTAATTTAAATACATAACTCATTTCAGCTTTGAAAACTGCTCAAAAAATGTTCTACTGTTATTAGAGGGCAAGCTCCAAAAAGATTGCAATGCCTGTGGGTTGTAACGTTCATGGAGATGAACTACTATGGAAATAGTTTAAGGAAACAATGTTTGCTTTAGTGTATGTGAACAACTACATATATAGTGAAAGACTATCAATTATGATTGAGCATATTACCTCAGATTGGACAGTGAACTCTCATACTTCCAAGGCCTCTATGCAAAACGTCATAGAAAATAAGACATTGGGGGTGTAGACTTATCAAGAAACCACCTACCTGATACTACTACTACTATTACTATTACTACTACTACTACAACTACAACTACAACTATTTCTTGTTCTTCTTGTTCCTCTTATTCTTGTTCTTCTTGTTCTCCTCCTCCTCCCCTTCCCCCTTCTCCCTTTCATCGTCCTCATCCTCTTCTTCCTCCTTCTCCTTCTCCTTCTCTTTCTCCTTCTTCTTCTTTTTCTTCTTCTTCTTCTTCTTCTTCTTCTTCTTCTTCTTCTTCTTCTTCTTCTTCTTCTTCTTCTTCTTCTTCTTCTTCTTCTTCTTCCTCTTCTTCTTCTTTCAGTGTTTAGACTTATGGGACTATTCAGAAGCATGGTATGTCATATTCATATTTGAGAACAAAAAGTGCCAGGTAGGCTGGCTGTCACATCATTCCTGCATTAATTTTTCTACTGTGTTCCTATCACACACAATGAGTAGACAGCAAGAGTGTGTTCTTGTAATCCTCCTTGTATATCAATGACTCTTAGCAGTGAGGAAGTACTGGGACACTCCTTTTCTACAATAGCCATGCAGTTATCAAAAAGATAATAAATGTGTGTTTTGTGTGTATGGGTGTGTTCTTAGTTTTTATCCATGTCTGTGATCTGCATATCACATTAGTTCCTAATGGGACTGAAAAATTATAACAATGATAATTATTTTTAATTGTCATTGTTTAATTATGACAGTAATTAATAAAAATTTTATTTCCCTGTCTAATTTGTGTGACTGAATGTTTGCTTTCAATAGCATATATGAGAAGGAAAAGAAAGAGACATGTGTATAAGGGCTAAAGCTCACTGCACTGGGTAGTATAGCACAGTTTCAGCATAGATCCTGGCAGGATCGACCTCACTGACAGAAATTTGCAAATAATTTCCACATTCTTGGTAGTAAGGCCAGTTTTCTTCATGTAATATATAAAGATACTCATTTAGCAATTAAATGATGCCAATGTAAGAGAAATGTTATTCAGTATATAAATACATCCGAACTGCATCAGCTGATCAAAGGAAAACACAATGAAGACTTGAGTGTCAGGATTTAACAATTCTCTGTAAGTGGTGAATACATCACCATATATAGTCAACTTTATTTTAATATACTGGCTATAAATCCTTTCCTTTAAAATGCATTTGCTTTATTTATTAATGGCTTCCACTTGTGCTCACATGGATATGAGAGTTTCTTCATCACTTTTCAGGTGTTGATGATAACCTATAGAAAGAAAGATGAAATATCAAAAATGATTTCTGTGAAACTGGGTTGGCTAATAATACTGGAAAGAAGTATTTTTCTCACCTCATATTCTTTTCATATTTGCAAAAGAATTGATAAAAAGTGGGCTTCAGTTCACAAAACAATGTCAACTGACTTATAGAAACTGCTTCAAGCAAATTACAGAGAGAGATAGTAATGTCAAGTCCAGCAGGGAGCACAGTTTTTTAAGATTCTACAATCTTCCTTGGGCCAATGAATAGGATTGTTGATGTTAGATATATTTGTGTCACATGCCTATATATCATATATCTTATATCATATTCTGATAATCTTCTGTTGATCTGGACTAAGTAAGTGGAAAACTTTTTTTTTCACATTTGAGATAAGGCCTGTATCTCTTTGTCACCTAATATTATATTACCTGATATTAATCAATCACTAACAGAACCGTTAAATCCACATAGGCCTTTATTTATGAGGGTATCATAAAAATCTTCATAGATGCATTAAATGCTATTTACAAAAAATAATTATGAGTCAAATATACAAAATGAGTATACCATGACATTAATCTGTATCCTTGAAGACATGAAAGTTTACTGAGAAGAAGAGAGGATAAAATCAAATGAGAAATCAAGTAAAAAGTTGTCTGTTGAAGAAAAGTACAAGCAGTTTCAAGAACATGGAAGACAGAGTAATGACTCAACATGGAGATAGAGAGATAGTGATCCTCCCAGACAAAGAGTGAGGAGTCTCTACTCACCATTCCGTAGTGCTTACAAGGAGTGAGCATCTTATATATTCATTTTGGATGGTTGGATGAACAAAGAGGGTATTTGTAACAATCAGACTGGGTGAGTCTACACTGAGGATTTCTCTTAAATGGAGTAAAGAAAATGCATAACTTAGCTTCAAAGCTATATATAAAGTGAAAATTGGCAGATTGTTTTTATTTGGATTTATCAGAAACTAGAACAGTGTTCATAGTAGAGAAACAGAAGTTTTCTGAGAAGCAAATGGGCAATGTAATAAAATACATGTAATAATAAATCCATAGATGAATGCTAGAGGCAGAAGGTTACAAGTGAGTGTGGGTGGACATGGAGAGAGGTGATAATGTGGGATAAATCAACCACAGTATGTATATATAAAAATGCTATAACAAAATGGGTTGTTCTATATGCTAATTTAAGACTGAAAGAAAAGTGTGAATGCTACAATGAATTATTAGCAGACAATAATAATTAGTGTATTACTTTACAAAATCTGACAAATGTAAAATTGCTATAAGATCTCCCAAAATAGTTTAATCAGGGTAATTAATTAACTGGTAATCATCTCTATAAATCTGTTTTCTCATATTTTTGTTGAAATCTGTTAGTCTGTCTAACCTGAGACAACAAAGAACAGAAAGATAATTGTGTATTATCTTCAGAGTCACTGTTTTAAATGATATTCTTATCATATGCTTATGTGAACTCTCAGTCATATGTCCAATTCTATGAGTCGTGTTTTCCAGTTTGTATTTTAATCTAGGTTGAGATTGAAATTTGCAGAGCCCAGTCAAGGACGTTTCTGGAGCTAAGGATAAGAGGAGCAATGTTTTATGTAAATCATGATTTTATCCATAGTACTTGACAAGCTCACTTGTGGAGTCCAGCCTTCGTGTATACATAAAATGGCCAGGTACAAACTTGCAAAGTCAGAGAGTTGTGTATTTTGTATGATATATGAGAGGGAGTGTCTTTTAGAAAAGTAAAATCATTTCAGACTTGGCTAATAGAGACTGTGTGGAGGAGGTGAGATTTACTAATGTCCTAAACAAAAAAACAGTACTTAAAATACATAGAATGGGAAACATTTGAAATCTGGAAACAAGGAGAGGAGCGAGAGATTGAATGTAACTTTCAACAGTAGTTTTGCTGTAAGAAGTCAAGAGAAATGTCTATTGCAGTGGTTCTCAGTAGTAAAACAATCTCTTTGGGGTTGCATAGCATATATCTGCATTACAATTCATAAAAGTTATAAAGTAGTGACAAAATAACTTTATGAATGGGAATCACCACAACCTGAAGAATTGTTTTAAAGGTCATAGCATTAGAATGATTGAGAAATGACGGTCTATTAACTTTGATCACTGTGAAGGCTATTAGATGGGATGTTCTAGAATACAATTGTACATGTGATAGAAACTGTTAAACTTGCATCTTCATGACAAGCAGAATCAGAGAAAAATTTCTTCTCCCTTGTGATCTGTAGGGATGCCATAATTGAGAAAACCATAAGAAATATGTACTGAGATAAACATCCTTTTAAAAATCAATATGGGCTATGTTGGCCAAACCCGAATTTTCATTGAAGTGCCCAGATTCATAGTCTCCAATCCCTAGATTGTTCTCTAAAATACAGACAAGTCAACTCACGACTCTGGGATAAAGGATGAAACATGAGTTTTTCTCTTGATGCTAGTTTGAGCCCCTTTAGATATCTAATTAAAAATAAACAAAATCAAACCAAATTAACAAACAAACAAAAAGAAAACAAAAATCAAATAAACAAAAAACCACTGCTGCCATGCCTTCTCTGACACTGTGCTTCACCTTCTCTGTGCCCTTTAGAATGATAAGCCAAAATAAACTCTTCTATACTCTGAAAAAAAAACACATCTTTTTTATTAAAAAGAAAATCAAAATTTCAATGTATAATTCAGGACATGAGATGACAGATCAATGGCAACCATATGGCATCTATAGACAAATTCTATCAGGACTTCACTTACATCGCAGGAATTTCAAGTTAATCCGAGTGTTTTGTTATCACTTTTCCCAGTTCCTAATCCAAAGGTCTGGCCTTCCCAAAAGAGGGCTGGCCAGTAGGACATGAAAGTTCCATGACATAACTACATTAAATTGTTTACTTTTCAGATGAAAATGTGCATTTTTAGTTCCCATAATTTTGTAGATGGTTATTTTTTATTAAACTGTACACATGAAAATAATGCTTCTTATCTAATAAGTTACTTCTCAAAATAAATACAACTAAATGACAATCACACTTACTATGCCAAATTTTTAGCTACATTTTTGTGCTTTGATTGTTTAATTAATGTAAACATTACTGTATGTATTTTGTTCTGAATTTGCTAAATATAGTTTCAGCATTTGATGCTAAACATGGTTTTAAACACTATATGCTTCTATAATAAATTCCAAAATCATGTTTGAATGTTCACTATAAACATGACCAATTAAAAGTCATTGAATTGACCTTTTATATTAAAGATTTAATTTCTCTTAGGAAGGCATAATTTCTATTTCCTGAATAAATTTAAACAGAAACTTAATTTGCATATCCACGACTCTGGAACACTTGTCTAAGTCACACTAAGTACATACTGTATACATACCTGATGTGGGCCACTGTAGGAAGAGCTGTGCTTTTACTGCAAACATCAAACTTAATGTTTGCTTAATGCAAACATCAAGGTGGGAAGGAACACTTAGAAATCTTTGGGGAGGGTGCCTTTTGGGAGGGAAGAAATTGGGAAAGGTTTTACCATTGGCAATGTAAATGAAGAAGATACTCAATAAAAAAAACTGCATGGTAATGGTACAGAGATTGACAGTTTGATCAATGGAATATAATTGAAGACTCAGAAATAAGCCCACACATTTATGGACACTTGATTCTTTGAGGAAGAAACCAAAAACACACAATGGAAAAATAAGAAAGCATCTTCAATAAATGGTGTTGGTCTAAAAAGAAAAAAAAAAGAAATGTATTTGAACCAGAACTTCATGAATTAATCTGAAAACTGATTCTTAGTTCCTCTCAGCTTGGTCTACTTTGAGGCTTGCACAGATATATGTTAGCCTCACTTTACCCACAGTGATTGTGCACAGTGCTGAGAAATCTTTTTGGCAGATTGGATGACTAGATGTCTGTATTCACTTCTCTTCTTGAATTGCTTGGCATATTTTACAGCTGATCAATGCTTCTGTGCACATTATTCAACTGTTTACTAACTATAACAATAACTTTAATGATAAACCTGTACTTTATTTCTCTTTTAAATTTTATAAAGCATTACTTTAATAAACAGCATTTAAAAAAACAAAACAGAAGTCTCTTTATTTAGTCCTGGCTACCCAGACATTTGAAATATAAATGTGGCTGGTCTTGAACTCACGGAGATACCTGACTCTGCAGTTTTAGCAATGGAATTAAAGGTGTACACCACTGCACAAAACATAAATGGAGATTTGTTTTAAAAACTAATTAGCATAAGAATATTATTATACTTCCTAATATAAAGAACATTACTCCTATTTATGTCTTATGCTAACATATCTGCCATATTCAATAACTTACAATAGTTTACAAGAGATTCTTTAAGATTTTACAGTAAGCATAAGAGACTAAAGTCATGTTTTAAGAGTATCATCCTGCTATTCTTCTTATTACTTCCTCATTCCAAAATGAAAATGGTATGGTACCCAACTGTCTGGGGATGCATCTCCAGAATGGTGGAGCTGTGATTTGCAAGATGTTGGTGGCACAAGAGGCACATACTACTCTTTGAGCTGTAGGAGAGGATCAAGAGTAGACCAAGAAGAGAAAAATAAAAGGTCAACATTCCTCTCACCAGCATCCTCAAAAGGAGCACAAGTTTAAGATCTCAGTGATTGAACCTCACCTGTTAGAGCACTCTGAAGGTGAATGAAACTGACTCAATGACAGATTCCTGCCTCTAACCCTGTCTTCCCCATCAGCTCCTGCTTTCCCATTGTAATCTTGATTGGGAATTGGAATTATTAAACAATTATTTATGTCTCTCTACTAGGGAGTATATTCTTGTGCATGGTCACCTTATGCAGTGCATCTAGGAATTCCACCAAAGCTTGTGTAAAAGCTAAGTTACCCCACAGGAGACAGCCAAGACACCCTCACTTGGTGAATGTTCTACTGGTGTCATTTTGTCTCATTTTCACCTTCTCAGTGACTAATCACAAATGTTGAGCTACATACTCATAGAATCTATTCTGTTCTTATTGTAAGTGTTCTGACATTACATATAAATCTTTTGTTTTCTTACATTACTGGGTTGAAGAGCAAACAAGATTTATTTATGAAATGCAATCTGTTTATAAGATACAATTTGAATGCAAAAAGTTAAACTTGAGAACTTGATAAGAAGAGAAAGCAATGGATAAACTAGATATTTACTGTCAAAGACTATAAAATGAATAACCTGGTTACAATTATTTTAGTTTTGTTATCAGAGCATGAAAAATTTCCTTAAACTACTGGACAGAATAAAGCACACAGCAAAGTGACCAAATGGGAATTTGGTTAGAACTAAATGGCCCCTGTAACAAAGCAGTATCAATTTTATGGCTATTGGAAATCATTATGGTAGTTCTGCCAAAATCTAAGACTAAATCTACCATGAGACTCAGTGATAGTTTGTCTAGTGTAATACACACATGTAAAGGAATCTAAGATGATATGCCAAAGACACAGCTTTGTCTCCATGTTCTCTGTTAAATTATCTGTAACAGTTAACATATAGTTTTGATGTCTAGTCAACAGAAAAAAAAATGACAACAGAAAATATCTTAGCTTTGAAAACACTGTAATAAGAGGTCTCTGTAACTGACTGTTTATTAACATTTTTTCAACATTAGCTAAAAATGATTAAATATTGAACATTTTGTTCAGATGAACATGTATGAAGCACCCTATACTAGCTCGTGAAATTTCTGTAGAATAATAATCCCACACACTTTCAATGTATCACTACATTATAATGAGAGAAGATTGGCCTGCTGCTCACAAGGTCTATGAGTGAATTCCAAATGAAGGTGTCTAGACTGCAGAAGCATGGTTTATACTGGTTTAGTTTTACTTACTTCTCTGCCTCTCTTACTCACTCATCTCCTCCCTCTGTCCTTCTCTCACACATAGACACGTGCGCGTGCACGCGCGTACACACACACACACATATACTCCCAAACACACCTTGCTGATTTCTTGTATCCATCTCACAATACCAATGCTGAATTTTCTATTATGAGTTCTTCTAAGAACACTTCACAATGATGGGTGTCTTGTTGTTACATTCTTGACCTAGATTGAGAAAGACATATTTGTGCTTGGTTTTATCTTTCTTTGTGGAATAATCAATCATTAAACATGATTGCAATAAAAAGGTCATGTTTTGCTCTTTGGATAAATGTAAATGCTGATAAAATCTATTTGATGCATATATATATATATATATATATATGTGTGTGTGTGTGTGTGTGTGTGTGTATATATATATATATATATATATATATATATATATATATATATATATTCCTAGTTAAATATATATAAATAACTACTATCCTCTACATATTTCAAACTATTTGGCTTTAGGGTATATAAAGAAAATTAGCATGTCAAGGAATCAAAATAGATAAACATATTCATCAAAATCTAAAACTGAGAATGAAGCCTTATCAGTGTTTCACAAAACAATCTGTGAAAGTAAACAGTATACTGGTAGACTGTTTCATTACAAGAATGAAAACAAAAATTACAACTTAAGGAATTCACAACTCTAAAACTTCCTTGAAGCATAAAGTATTTGAGATTCCAGTGTTGTGTCAGCTCAGAATGTAAGATGGAAAAAGTGATATATATCAATTTCTAGATAAAATTTTAACACTTTTTCATTTTTTTATCCCAAAGTACAAAGCAAAACCCCTGTGTTTTTGTATGAAAAGACTGAGTTTTTACCTGGATATGATTTTTTAAAATATATTAGGAAATACCTCTCAGACATTACATAGGAATCTAGTTTAGTTTCTTCCACAAGGTCATCTTACTCCAATATTATTTGTGAAATTATTTTCTCTCCTTTAATATAGCATTTTTAATTGAAGGATTATAACTGTTCTCTTTCTTAGAGTCAGGTTGTCAAACTGCTAAGGTGTGGAGTGTGCCACCTGTAGTCAGTGCCTCTGCTTACCTGGGAACCTTGGAAAAGCCAGCATTATCCATTAGAAATGTTTCATCATATATACAATAAATTCTAGACTTGTTGGAGGAATTTATCCTATGAAATTTAATCATACAATTGACACTGTCCCTGGTAAAATCTGAGAACTCTAGAGCTTTGGTGAGGAACTTTGCTGGAATCTTGTAGCTTTTCTAGGAAATTACTAATTTTAAGGACAGTCTTGAGATCTCTAAATTATAAATATATCTTTTATGAATATTAAGTGTCTACAGAGTAAGAATGGAATTCTTTATCTATTGATACAGTTTCTATATTTAATTTACAATATTCAATATCATGACTATAAATGTGCATTGACATATCTAGTTGTGATCCTTACATAGTCTTTTGATTCATGTAGGAACTTGACATTTCCATATGCCTTTTGGAATTTGTCTTTCATTTTCTAGTTAACATACTCCTAAGTTTAGTGAAGTTATACCAGATGGGCTGAGCTTCTGAACTTGTCTCAGTGATATCCTTGCATAGAGTTGCTTTTCATAGATATGTTTCAGGAGCAGGCGGCTGTGGATTTTCAAACTGGGGGAAGACCTTGTTGTTCCTATCATGACCCAGAAGGGTTCAAGCACTACCTGAACTACAGGAGAGGGCATCTGCACAACACTGAATTGTTGCTTTATAATATACTGGTTTTCTGATCCTTCAAGAGTTCTTATACATAAATATTTTTAAAAAGCAAAAAAAAAAAGGAAGAAGAAGAATAGAGGGAAATTTTTAAGGAAGTAAAAATAGAAAGAAAAGAGGAAATCAAGTGAAACAGATGTCAAGGTTTTCTATCAAATACTAATTAGCTTGTGTGGTGGCTATTCTTATTTGTCAACTTGACTACATCTGAAATGAACTAAACATTCAACAACAGAGTATACTTGTGAGGAATGCCATTTAATTGAATCTTTTGAGATGTGAGGACACACCTTAAATCCAAATCTCTTGAGGTATGAAGACCTGTCCGAAAGCATCTTCTTTGGAAGCTAATTAAAGAATGTCGAAAATATTTTTTTTACCCATTTATTATCATTTGCAAGCACATATATCTGGCTGCCAACATATTCACTGGGTCTTTGAAACCAACTTTTCAAGATTCTGACATATACTGAGAACCAATTGAAATATCCAGCCTTGTCAGCTAGACAACTGTTGTATTCCTGAACTTCACATCAGAAGATGGACATTGCTGAACTACTTGGGCCAGACTCTGTAAGCCAGTCTAACAAGTTCATTCATACATCAATACATACATAAATACACACATGAATATATACACACACACATACTAATTCTCTCTAGTCTTTCTGCTAGACAGCCTGACTAATACAAGTTTTAAAGTCAGGACCTTTGTACATTATGGCCACTTCTCTACTTCTGCCATTCTCACTCTGTGGAAATGTTACTTCACATACACACACACGACTCAATTCCAAACACCAAGTAAAACACTCTCCAAACACATAATTGATACTATTATAGATGCTTATTAGACTAAAGTATTTCATTCAATGCTGTATATTCAATGTCTTCATTTTTCAAAAGCATGAAAGAAAAGCAAACTTAAA
This sequence comes from Apodemus sylvaticus, assembly GCF_947179515.1. Lineage (NCBI taxonomy): Eukaryota > Metazoa > Chordata > Mammalia > Rodentia > Muridae > Apodemus > Apodemus sylvaticus. The sequence goes on along the minus strand of NC_067472.1, from coordinate 159,409,899 downwards.
TTTTTAAAAAGAAAGAACAGATAATTATCACTTAATGAAGCCAATTTATGAAACCATGTGATCTGAGTTCACAGCCCATATGTTTCCATTATACTATTATACTAACTAGATACCCTGAAAAGGAGATAAATTCCTTACTTCTTTATGCTAAATTAAAAAGATCAGTAGACAGAAAGAGACGGATTTATCTCATAGTCTCTGTCCTAGTAGGGTACAAAAGCTATAGTGGCCTTTAGGACTTTAGAGGAAGGCCATGGTGAAGAATGATGGTTACAGCCTAGCCCAGGTCACAGCCCACTACTGTCTCTGCCATGTGTCTAGCAGCACTCGATCTGTTCCCTCCATTCTGGATCCCTCTTGGCAACTGTTTATAATAATAGCTTTTGTTTAAAACAGGTGTCCTAAAGTAAAAATAAAAGGGGAACAAGGTTTCAGTAGTATAGAAAAATGCTCAGCAACTCTAATATCCAGTTAGAGACTGTGTATAAATTCTATTTGATATATGTATGCACAAATAAATGGTTATGACTTTTATTATTGAGTTTTGCTATTTGAGTAACTTTAAATATTCAGCTACAAAATTATTTTACATGTAAAATTAAAAGCAGCAAATGTAAAAGGAAACAAGCAATATCTACAGAAAATCACAACAAAAAATACAGTGCTCCAGTGGGCCATCTTGGCACTTTTGTTGGAAAAAAGTACTGTTAAAATATTTGTAAGATATATTGTGAATAAAATATTTATGAATTAATTTCATTATTTTGGAACTATTTTGACTTAAGTTTAATTTACGCATGTACCTTTGTATATATGTCAATATATAATTTATTTGTATTTTCATTTGAATACTTTTGTGTTATCTTTACTCTTATAAAAAATAAACAGAATTTTTTAAAGTTTATTAACCATTGAAAATATCAGTTTTTTAAGATGCTATGCAATAAATGATATGAATATATTTTCTAATCATACAAAGGAAATTTTGGCAAAAAAATTTTTTTGTTGTTTGATATTTTATCAGTGGGTCTCTGCTTCCAGAAGTCCATTCTATGCTGATGCAATGGACTCGAAAACACCTGAATTTCAATGCCAGTCATGGTATTCTGGAAGTGTGTCTTTATCATTATCATAATGTAATGCAAGCTAATTCTGTTTCCTTTAGCAGTCAGCCTGCTTCTTGCTCAGCAATGACTTTTCAATGTGTCCAAGTTATTTTCCAAAGTTATGTGATTTCAGACATCTCTGAAACCAAACAGTAATGCTGTCTCCAAAATAGTAAGTCATTATCCATTTTTCATTACTCTTGTCTCACTAAATTGACTTGTAATTCCTGTTTGACATATGTCAATCATGTAGAAAATAATAAAGCAAGCATTTACACACAGCACTGCAGATCTCTCATCCTCTTGATTTTTCCAAATACAGTCAATATCTTTAATATGATATACAATGTTGTATCCCACGACAATGAAACAACTCTTGAGAAAATAGCTTTTATGTTCTTCAAACTCACAATCTACAGGAAAACATTACCTTTAAGAATATGTTCATTTATCTTGGGGTCACATTGCCTGGACTGGTGATTAGTCTTTGAAATGGACACAATTACTAAAAGCATAATGTTAGAAACTTATGAGTTTCAAAGGTTAATATAAGAAATTGAGTGCTTAAAATAAACCTTGAGAAATTTGTTGACAAGTGAGAAATTTGCTTACATAAGCAGATATAGAGACCTTTTTTATGATTTTAGACACAGCCTGACAGTATAAGATCAGGACAGTATACTTGCTATTGCATGTGTGTATGTTCACATGTGTGTGTGTATGTGTGTGAGTGTGTGTTTGTGTATGCATTTCTTACTCTCCTATTTCACAATCCCATTAATATTCAACATTTAATCAAATTACATCTCATTTTATTATTTAAGTATGATGACAAAATAGCTTCACACTAAAGGATGCAACTTCATATGAACAGAAAATCAACCAGGATTAGGAACTCATGAATAAATATACATTTTTTTTTAAATTTCTGAAATAAAATATTCTATGAACATGCAAAGTTCAAGAAGTTTCCTGAATAAACATTCCTCCTTTTTCTCTATTAATATTGATTAGCATTACTCTCTTGTTGTGTAATTATAAAAATGAATATTCTTTCTGTAATTGGTCATCTTCATCTGTAATATCACTTAATAGCATGGAGACATTGATGCATTTGGTGCAGTGACTCATCCCTTTGCAGGTCCAAAAGCTAAAGTTAAGAAAACAAATGATATGAATGAGATTTTTAATAGCCCAAAACTGTACATTTTATAAGTAAAATATTTCAAGACAGATAACCTACTTTTATATTTCAATTTATTTTATCAAAATTTTTGCTTTGAGGAATAAAAGCAACCCTTTCCAATTATTTGTATTCAAATCAGGTAATTGTTTTGTTTTGTCCTGTTTTACTTCTCAAAACATTCTACCAAGTGTTGCTGTAGGAAATTTCAATTGGCATCTGAAAATATTGTTTTGTGTCAAGATGAAAAATAACCTGAACTCAGTATTGACGGGATCGAGAGGTCACAGCAGCTAACTGCACATGTGTGAATTCCAGACTTGTTATTATCACTGTCACAAAGTTTATCTGAACAAAGAGAAGCCAAGACATCCACTGTTCATCTTCCTTCTTAAAATGTGGAAATAGTTCCAGCAGAAATACATAGCAAAGAGAGATGAAGTTAAGTCTAAAACTATAAAATATATGAATTATATTATGTGAGGATTGTTGATATTTTAAAAATACTTGACTATAAGAGTTTTCACATAAATTATTTGAAAAGACTTGCTAATTACATGCTAATTAAATATTTCTATATATTATATTTCCTAACCCCTTGGGCACCATTGATCTGTAAATCATGATTTTGTCATCAAACTCAAGCTTTGAGTAGTCTAGCTTGCTCAGAGTGTAAATGGTAAACCCATTTGCTAAAGAAGACTGGTGACATGTGTTCAATCCCAGATGAAGGTAGAAACAGGAAAGTGACCCAGCAGGAGTATCCTGTGAGTTTTACATCAGAGTTAAATATAGCTTGTAGGTACTGAAACCTGCGAGGCTTGTGACGTCATACAAGTGACAATTAAGACAATGTATAGGTCTGTTGCCAAGGCAACAGTCGCTGTATACCCAGAACTCAATGGCCCACCTTTACCTGTAATTACATCATCACCCGTATATAACCGGGCAGCATTTCTCCCCCTCTCTCTTTTCTCTCTTTCTCTTCTTCCTTCCTGCCTGCTACCCCTTTCCCCATCTTAAATAAAGTCCCATGTGGAACTGTTTGGCCTGGTATATCCCATTGCAGCCCATGTCTCCACCGCATCCCTGCATCGCTGCAGCCCGCCCAGCCCTGCAGCCTGCCCAGCCCACTCGCGGCGGGCAGACAGGTAACCTGTGCTGCAGGAGTAGGTAGGCGGACCTTTGCGCAGAAAACCAACATAGTTCACACATCTAAAATAATAAATATAAAGTATGATTCCAGAGGTCTGCAAGTTGACCAAGCCTGTAGACCCAAGTTCCATCCACAGAACCTGTATGGTGGAAGGAGAGAATCAATTCCACATGTTCTCCTCTTACTCAATGCAGTTTTGGTGGGACACACACATGCTGAAAGACAGAGGTACACACTCATGCGCCCAAATGTGCAAACACAAATGTAACAAAAATTAAAGAATATAAAACTTGAATTCATGCATACAGTAAAAGAAATGATCTGATATTATTGTCTGTGGATGTTTTGGTCAAGGAAGGAGGCCCTGGAAGGTTAGAAGAACATTTTCAGTTCTCAAAGTTGATTCCTTTACAGTTTTTTACAACTATGAATAGATACTATAGTGTATTAGGTAGGCAGATAAAATATGAATTCCACCTTTGGCTATATTTTTCCTTTTAATTCTTACTACAGATGAAGAAAAGCAATATCTTTAAAATACAATGTATTCATACCAAAGAAACTCTGACACCAGTCCTACTAGTTGAAATGATCTATCAGCATGAGCCAATAAGAAGAATCAAAGCAACAGAACTTATGTCAGGTAACAGTGCAAAGTCTAAGGACCATGGTCTTCAAATTGAGATGGAGACATTAGAAAATATGCTTACATGTAAACACTCAATTAGCATAAAATTAGGATCTTTATAGAATTTTTGCATGAAAACCCATTTTTTGAAAGTTGGTTACTACATGCATTTTTCAGAGGATTGTGAAATGATAGTTAAGACACCGAGAGGCTCATGTCAAAAGCAAATACTTAAGAACTCGATGTTTAAATCCACACATCCACTGGATCATTTAACAGTGGACATTTTACACACAAAGATATATTGGTACTCTTCTCAAAAATTGATCATATAATTGGTCACAAAACGAGCCTAAACAGATACAAAAATATTGAAATTATTCCATTATATTAGATCACCACAGCCTAAGGCTGGTCTTAAGCTCAAACAAAAGCAATGGAAAACACACATACACATGGACCTTGAACAATGCTCTTCTCAACGATAGCTTGGTCAAGGAAGAAATAAAGAAAGAAATTAAAGACTTTTTAGAATTTATTGAAAATGAAAACACATTACACCAAAATTTATGGGAAACAATGAAAGCAGTATTAAGAGGAAAACTCATAGCACTGAATGCCTCCAAAAAGAGAATGGAGAGAGCATACAATAACAGCTTGACAGTACACTTGAAAGCTCTAGAACAAAAGAAAACAAATACCCCCAAGAGGAGTAGACGGCAGGAAATAATCAAACTTAGGGCTGAAATCAACCAAACAGAAACAAAAAGAGCTATATAAAGAACAAGTTGTTTAATATACTATATCAACAAAACAAGGAGCTGTTATTTTGAAAAAAATCAACAAGATAAATAAACCCTTAGCCAGACTAACCAGAGGGTAGAGACAGTATACAAATTAATAAAATCAGAAATGAAAAGAGAGACATAACAACAGAAACTGTGGAAATTCAAAAAGTGATCAGATCCCACTACAAGAGTTTATACTCAAGAAGGTTTGAAAACCTGGATGAAATGGACAACTTTCTAGATACATACCAAGAGACAAAGTTAAAACATGATCAGATAAATCATACAAATAGTCCCATAAGTTCTGAGGAAATAGAAGCAGTCATTAATAGTCTCACATAAAATAAAATCCCAGAACCAGATGGGATTAGTAAGGAATTCTATCAGATCTTCAAAGAAGAGTTAATACTGATACTCTGATACTCTTCAAACTTTTCCACAAAATAGAAACTCAAGGAACACTACCCAAGTCGTTCTATGAAGCCACAATAATGCTTATATTTAAACCAAACAAAGACCAAACAAGGAAGGAGAACTTCAGACCATTCTCCCTCATGAACATTGATGCAAAAATATTGAACAAAATCCTGGCCAACCGAATTCAAGAATGCATCAAAACTATAATTCACCGCAATCAGGTAGGCTTCATCCCAGGGATGCAGGGACGGTTCAATATTCGGAAATCTGTCAATGTAATCCACTACATATACACACTAAAGAAAAAAAAACACATAGTCATTTCATTAGATGCTGAAAAGGCTTTTGACGAAATCCAGCATCCCTTTATGATAAAAGTCTTGGAGAGATAGGGAATCCCTGACAATACCTAAACATAGTGAAAGCAATATACTGAAAACAGGTAGCCAACATCAAGTTAAACAGAGAGAAACTTGCAGCAATCCCACTAAAATCAGGGACCACACAGGCTGCCCACTCTCTCCTTATCTATTCAATATAGTACTTGAAGTCCTAGTCAGAGCAATCAGGCAGCAAAAGGAGGTCAAAAGTATTCAAATTGGAAAGGAAGAAGTCAAAATATCACTATTTGCAAATGATATGATAGTATACTTAAGCGACCCCAAGACTTCCACCAGAGAACTCCTAAAGCTGATAAATAACTTCAGCAAAGTGGCTGGATATAAAATTAACTCAAGCAAATCAGTAGCCTTCCTCTACTCAAAGGATAAACAAGATGAGAAAGAAATTAGGGAAATGACACCCTTCACAATAGTCCCAAATAATATGCCATACCAAGTGTGACCCTAAAGAAGCAAGTGAAAGATCTATATGACAAGAACTTTAAGCCTCTGAAGAAAGAAACCAAAGAAAGTCTCAGAAGGTGAAAAGATCTCCCATGTTCATGGATTGGCAGGCTCAATAAAGTAAAAATGGCCATCTTGCTGAAAGCAATCTTCAGATTCAATGCAATCCCCATCAAAATCCCAAATCAATTCTTCATAGATCTAGAAAGAGCAATTCTCAAGTTCATCTGGAATAACAAAAAACCCAGGGTAACACAAACTATTCTCCACAACAAAAGATCTTCTGGGGGAATCACCATCCCTGACCTCAAGGTCTACTACAGAGCAATAGCTATAAAAATTGTTTGGTATTGGTATGCAGACAGGCAGGAAGATCAATGGAATAAAATTGAAGACCCAGAAAAGAACCCACACATGTACGGTCACTTGATATTTGACAAAGGATCTAAAAATATTCAGTGGAAAAAAGAGAGCATTTTTAACAAATGGTGCTGGATCAACTGGAGATCTGCATGCAGAAAAATGCAAATCAAACTATTCTTATCTCTTTGTACAAAGCTCAAGTCCAAGTGGATCAAGAATCTACACATAAAACCAGACACACTGAAACTTATAGAGGAGAACGTGGATACTAATCTTGAACACCTGGGCACAGGGGGAAAGTTCCTGAACAGAACACCAATGGCTTATGCTCTAAGAACAAGAATCGACAAATGGGACCTCATAAAACTGCAAAGCTTCTGAAAGGCAAAGGACACAGCCAATAGGACGAAATGGCAACCAACAAATTGGGAAAAGATCTTTACCAACCCTACATCTGATAGAGAGCTAATATGTAATGTATACAAAGAACTCAAGAAGTTAGTCTCCAGAGAGTCAAATAACCATATTAAAATGGGGTACAGAGCTAAACAGGGAATTTCCAACTGAGGAAACTCAAATGGCTCTAAAGCACCTAAAGAAATGTTCACCATCCTTAGTTCTTAGGGAAATGCAAATCAAAACAACACTGAGATTCCACCTTACACCAGTCAGAATGGCTAAGATGAAAAATTAAGGGAACAGCAGATGCTGGAAAGGATGTGGGAAAAAAGGAACACTTCTCCATTGTTTGTGGGATTGCAAGCTGGTAAAACCACTATGGAAATCAGTTTGGTGATTCCTCAGAAAATTAGACATAGTACAATCTAAGGACCCAGCTATACCAATCCTGGGCATATACCCAGAAGATGCTCCTACATGCAATAAAAATACATGCTCCACTATGTTCATAGCTGCCTTATTTATAGTAGCCAGAAAATGTAAAGAACACAGATGTCCCTCAACAGAGGAATGGATACAGAAACTATGGTATATATACACAATGGAGTACTATTCAGCTATTAAAAAGAATGAATTCATGAAATTCTTAGGCATATGGATGGAGCTAGAAAGTGTCATCCTGAGCAAGGCAACCCTATCACAAAAGAACACACATGGTATGCACTCACTAATAACAGGATGTTAGTCCAAAAGCGCAAAGTAAACAAGTTACAAAGGATGACTTAAGTGAGGGTGCTTTTCTCTAAGAAAGGGAGCAAAATACTCACAGGAGCAATAAGGGAGGCGATATGTGGAGTAGAGACTGAAGTAAATGCCACCCAGAGACTGCCCTATCTGGGGATTCAGCCTATAAACAGTCACCAAACCCTAACACTTTTATGGATGACACAAGTGCATACCAAAAGGAGCATACCATGGTTGTCTCTAGAGGGGCCCTGCCAGAGCCTTACAAATATAGAGGCAGATGCTAGCAACCAACTATTGAACTGGGCATGGGGTCCCCAATGAAGGAACTGGAGGATGGTCCAGAGGAGCTGAAGGCGTTTACAGCCCCATGGGAAGAACAATGATATTGGCCACCCAGACACCCCAAGACTCCCAGGAACTGAACCATCAATCAAGGGACACACATAGTTCCAGACAAAAATGTGGCAAAGGAAGGCCTTGTTGAGCATCAGTGGGAGGAATGGTCCTTGGTCAGGTAAAGGCTCAACAGAAGTCCCAACAAAGGGAAACTGAGGCGCTGGAGGTGGGAGTGTGTTGAGTGGAGGGGCATATATGTGGAGGCAGGGGAAGGAGGAGAGGGAGGGGCTGGGGGTCTTAGGAGAGAGGGGAAGTTGGGAAAGGTTTTACCATTGGCAATGTAAATGAAGACAATATTCAATAAAAAATGAAAAAAAAAGCTATATTGGTACTAGTCAACAAACAGCAGCAGATCAAAGTGAGATGATTAATGAGAAAGGAAATTACAAAAAGGAGGTAATATCTGTAATTGAAGATTTAATCTTTAGAATCAGTATGGAGCAAGTCTGAAAACTTCCACATCTACCTAAGCATATGTGCTCTCAACTGAAAATGTCTACATATATAAACATTTTTAAAATTTACTACATTATCTAATTGAAAATACAAAATATTCTTATTCCTTAAGTATATACCTAGGCATTTTTTTATGTATGTGTTCATGAGTATATGTGTTTGTGTGTATGTATGTGAAATAATACATATTGTAAAGTAATAATACTATGAGAGAATAGAAAACATTCTAAGCAAATTTAATCAAGGAATACAGGAAAATATATGAATGAGATAAAAACTGGGAAAATCTAGGAAGTGCTAATAGTTGTTCACTGCTAAATATAAAAGAGAAAACACATGAAAAGGAGCTATTTTTTCTTATATCAAAATGTGTACATTTATGAAGAAAAGCAAAAGTAAGACTACTGCTGCTTCTCTTTCCTGTGGTGCTTCTTACATTTAATATATTATGTGTACTAAAACAAATACACACACACACACATACACACACACACATATGTATATATATATATATATATATATATATATATATAATAGATACATGAAACAGAAACTTTCATTAAAATAAAACCTTCTACATAAGTATATAATTTGCAGATATTTTTCTCTTATGTAATGCTACTTATTTTCAAGGCTTGTTTTGATTTGCATTTCCCTGATGATTAAGGATGTTGAACATTTCTTTAGGTATTTCAGTGAAGGAACCGAATCACAAAAGAACACACATGGTATGCACTTCCTGATAAATGGATATTAGCTCAAAATCTCAGAAAACCCAAGATACAATTCACAGACCACATAAAGCTCAAGAAGAAGGAAGACTAAAGTGTGGATACTTTGATCCTTCTTTGAAAGGGGATCAAAATACCCATGGCTCACACTGAACCAATAGACTGAGCACAGGGTCCCCAATGGAGGAGTTAGAGAAAGGACCCAAGGAGCTGAAGAGGTTTGCAGCCCCATAGGAGGAACAATAATATGTACCAACCAATACCCCCAGAGCTCCCAGGGACTAAATCACCAATCAAAGAGTACACATGGAGGGACTCATGGTTCCAGCTACATATGTAGCAGAGGATGGCCTTGTTGGACATCAATGAGAGAAGACGCCATTGTTCCTGTGAAAGCTCAATGCCCCAGTGTAGGGGAATGCCAGGACAGGAAATTGGGAGGAGGGATTGGTGAGCAATGAGAGGGGGATGGGACAGGGGTTCTTCAGAGGGGTAATGAGGAAAGGGGATACCATTTGAATTGTAAATAAAGGAAATATCTAATATAAAAAAGGCTTTGTGCCATCAAAAAGGAAACAAACAAAACAAAACAGAACTAGGGTCATCAGATTAACAATATACCCTTGTACAAGGAAAAATAATTGGCAGCAAACTGATTATTCTGTAAAATTCAGAAAATGTTAGGTACAAAAGCCTATTTATTGCTATATATTTCTGATACATAGTTTAAAGCAACCTCACTAATAATTTAGTGTGGATTTGTTCTCTGCAACAACAGCATAAATCAATATTGAATTTTAATTAGTAAGCTTATTTCATGAAATTTCCAACTTACATATATCAAATAAACCATAAGTGATACTTTCTATATTGTATTTTCAGCTGCATGTGTCATCAATTTCTGTACATGTATTTTTAAAAATTATGAGCACTTGTTTTAAATTAAATAAGAAATTCTAGAAACTTCAGGGTGATTGATTACCATTTTATTAACGTTAATTCAGGACTATTTTTCTTCATTTACAGTGTAACAAAATGAATATCAAAGTCAATAAATTTCGCATTTGTTCTCATTTAGGTATTACTATAAAAAGAGGAAAATACTGTGGGCATACATACCTTTTGTGATATAAATATTATCTTCACTCTTAAGCATTCCTTTTCATTTATACTTTGTGAGAAGATATCAGTTTGGTGAACATTTGTTATCTTAGGGACACTATGGCTTTCAAGGAAGCAACTCAGGTACGTGTGACATCTGGACCCAACTTTTGTATATCCATTCTTTTGCAATGATCTGAGCATGTCAAGCATGCTTTCCTGGAGAAAATGCACATGGGTTTGCACAGATAATGGCCCACAAATAAAGCAGTAGATATAGCTAAGACACATAGCTCAAGAGTTAAGAACTCTTGCTGGTCTTCCAGAGGACTGGATTTCTATCCCTAGTGTTAATGTCATGCCGTTCACAATGGCCAGTAACTCTGGCTCCAAGGAATCAGATGATTTGTTCAGGAGTTTGTGACCATGATACACACATGACATCCATTCAAACATACTCAAACATGCAGAATATAAGTAAAAATAAGTATTTCTTTTAAAAGAAATGGAGACAAATAAATTTGAAAAGCTATGCATATCTTATGATACATGGAAAGATGGCAAAATAAAGTATCATTGATTTTCCAAATACAGTCTCAATGTAAGCTTAAGACATGCAACAAAATGCAAAATGCCTGTCGTTTTAAATTCTACACTGTGTATCTTGGGCACTACGTTTTTTCTACTTTGAAAATGAGATCATTAGTTTGTGTATGTGCAGTTCCTACAAGTTCATCACTTTTGACATCATGGCATACACTTGCATCAGCATCACCACCATATCATGAGGCATACACAGTCATTTTTAGCTGCTGAGCATTCTATCAATAATTATGTATTTTGCTCATCATGCATGACAATATTTGTTTAATAAAAGTCCGCTCGTGTCATCTTTAATACAACGTCTACATAAGTTCATTATCAGAGATGTCATGCAGATGGAATATGAAGTGAAAAGTGAAAATTTAATTTTCCAAAATTTTCACAGAAATTAAATATTGAAGCAGAGATTCTTATTTTAAACTAGATTATAATGACTTAAATATGAATAATAATAAGTAATTATTTATGAACATGTAAGAAATATTAACAGAATACCTATATATAAGACTGCCCTTAGACCCAAGCTAAGGAATGCTGTACTGCCCTTTATATTTTAGAAGAATCATTTATCTATCCATCAGCATAAAGTCCTTGCAGCCATTCTTAGTCCTATGTGATACTGCTGCTTTGTCTGGTGCTATCTCTTCTTGGATTCATGTGCACTCAGCTTCTATAACCTCCTGAATCCTCCTTCCAGCAGCACACTCTCTAATGATGTCCACATTTACAACATCAACTCCATCAGGCCCAGGAGATGGTCAGTGTTAGCCTTAGAAAGGATGAGAGTTGGTCACGGATATGCTGTGAAGGATACAAAATGTACCAATGAAGAAAATCCCAGGAAAAGTAAGGGCAAAGTAGTAAGGAAATCAGTTGCTATGGTCTAGAGGCCTTCACCCAATTTTTCCTGTACCTTGATGTTTTCCCGAACTAAAACCCAGTTTTCCATAAATTCTACATTGAAACCTCAGCACTCAAATAACTAAGAAGGTATATTTGTTAAACTAAAGGAAGAGAAAGTATTTTTTGACTTTTCTATAGTTTCCTGGTATTATATGAATAATAGAGTTTATTAAAACAAATATACTACTCTTCATATAATATGCTATTTAAATCTATTGTAAAATATGTTTGGAAAGAACAGGGCACAGAATTATTGCATTAGTATATCTGAAGAATGAATTCCTTCCCTTTCTTCCCTTAATTCCATTCATTTACAGTTCACTGAACTATTGTTTTCTGAATTAATTGCATGCAATTGTGACTAATACCTGAAGCTGAACATGCAAGGTCATGACAAAACAAAAAAGAAGATAGTCTTTAAAAATATTACTTGAAGTAAATATAATATCAAATTATATTTAAGTGAATATAATCGATTCTAGTTTTCTTAATAGTTATCTCATTCTTACAAAACTTTTGCCAAGATTAAGGAAGTTATGGATTATGTTTCTTTGTGGGTTTTCAAGTACTGACTGTTATTCATTTTCTTTTTGCTTTTGAAATGCCCTTTCTATATCTATTTGGTATTAATATATAAGCAATAGCAAGAGCTTGTCTAGCTAAACCAGACATTAGGTTGACTAAATATATGAATAATGATAAGTAATGGTGGACATGGAGAACATATTAACGATTTACTGATCTGTAATACTTCCCTTAGACCTAGGCTAGGGAATTCTACTCTGGCAGGCACATGTTGAGCAGACATACATGAAATCAAAAAGTCATATACATAAATTTGTTAAAGATGAAAAATTTTAAAGGCTCTTCATATCTTTGAAGAAAACCAAATAGTTGTACAGTGAATATTTTCTTTCACACTCTCTTATTTAAAGATTTTTCAGTCTTTAATAATGCTTGTAGGCTACAGAAAAGTTTTCTTAATATGACTATTGCAGGGGAAATCACATAAAAGAGAGTTCAGATTTGCTTAAAAGGGCAATTGATGAGAAACATGGCCAGAGTACTGGAAGTAGATGCTCAAGGCTCTTCTCTTTTCCAGTGGTGTCTTTGCTTTTGGCTAGTTTGTGCTACAGAGGATTATGGGTATTAATGCCTTACTCATGTTTGTATTATTCAACCAGAATAAACATTCTTTATGACTACCCTCAGGGTAACTAAAGAGTTAAATTTTAACAAGGAGTTTGTTTTATTTTTTTTATTTTTATTTTTTAGCAGTTGTTGTTTTCACTTATAATAACAAGTTGGCCCCTGTACCCTCTAGAGAAGGGATCAGAAGACTTCTAATGATAGAAGTGTTCTAGTCAGAGGAGTGCAGTTGTTTGGATAACCATTTCTTTACTGTTGCTCACAGTCTTATTCAAGGATAGCTATCTGAGTGTGGGAGTGGTAACATTCCTGACAACAGTGAAAGTTTCTGAATGCACAACCAATAGCAATTAATAAAGTATCTGCAGTATTTCTGACAGTGCTCAACCATACTGTTTGTACAACTTCCCTGCAGCCTTGGTTCTGAGCACTCTGTAAATTTACTTTACACTGCATGCCATCACACCAAGAAGTGCCAACAAATCCTGCCTGAAACACCTTAGATCAGACGGAAGGGGAGCCTGTGTTATCAACAGCAAGGATTTTATTGTACACAGGAAGTTTCCTTCTCTTCTGGATATACCAAATGGCTTAATTACACAAAATAGAGACATCTAACAATATCCTACATTGTATAAGTATCAAAGTAGTTACACTATATCATCACACAATATGTGATTTTTAGGAAATGCTACTTGAATTCTTGATTTGAACTTCAAATATACACAGACAGACACATATACAGGGAGAGAGGGGAGTTAGGGAGGGACAGACAGACAGACTGTCAGAGACTCCTCAGAGCATAATCAGTAAATGTATTTTGGCTTGGAGATAGGTAAGAATTTTCAGCAATTTAAGAAATTTTCCTAAACCTTTCCATATTTGTTTATGGACTTATGAGAACCACCATTCTCAGTACAATTATTACAAAATTAAATATAGATGAACTCTGAAAAACATCACAGATGTTCCACAACTTGCAGTTTCAAACACCTGTTCAACATTTAATAGTTTATGTAAAAAATAAACAAGTAGATCTTTCTTATTAATATGCAAATCAGCTTCAATATTTAATAAATAATATGCATATGTTTCAGAATTATTTTACAATAGGTTTCTGTTTTCTCATCAGCAAATGTTTTATTTGTCCATCTACTTTATATACTATTATACCTAGGTCATATACAAACTTTGAAAACAGAGGTAATGAAGAGGTGAAACCCATCAAGAATCTCTGGTGTAGACAACAATGTACAGATAAACATTGGACATGGGCAGACATGTGAGGACAGGTTTAGCATAAAGTCTATAGTAGAACCACTGCAGATTCTACTATAGGGTATATGAAATTAGACAACTCAATCTCGCCTACAAAGAGAGTGGGCTTTATCTCTGCCTCCTACAACAGTCTCTGCCGATCTCTGTCCATACCTTTGTTCATTTTCTCCCACACATGCAAACACAAATTTTCCTTTTGCTCTGATTTTGATGCTTGAATCCAGTGATAAGTGGAACAACAAAATGATGACTGAGGGATCAACAGAGGGCAGTTACAGCCTGAGGCTTATGGTGTGGCAGAGACTAGAAAGTGAGGATGGAAGTGGAAGAAAGCAAAATGACTTCCATTAGTCTGGTACTAACTGATATTGCAATATACTATTTGGACACTGCCAGTCCTGATTCGGAAGCTGACCTGGATATCCAGCTAATAAACAGGAGATTTTAGGTGTGCTGCTGTGTGTACATTGCTGTAAAAAATAAATAAGTCCCTGACTACAATGCCAGATCAAAGAACTTTCCAAACAGAGCCTGGTCTTGAGTTCAGTCAGCACACTGCCCATAAAAACTGACCTCCACTCTTTGCCATTCTTTGTTTTTTCTCCATTTGTAGGCTTGAGTGATATGATTTGATAATGCAATTCTAAAATATTGTAAACAAATAATGATACTCTATACATACATATAGCTATATATATGTAATATATATACATATATATTACATTGCCCATTAAACCCAACACTATTTACTAACTAACCCTACTCAGAAAAAATTGAACAGTTCAAATCCTAAGAAAAAATTAACTATAGAAATCACCAACTACGAAGGAAAAACAGAAAATACTCTTCAGCCATAGAACATGACCTTCATCTACCATTCCTTCTGACATTTAATAGACTAGGAGCAGAGATATAATATGTTTTTATATTTTTTTCTCCATGAGAGGCAACCATGTGGCTCTTAACAATCCAATAAAATTCCTAAACCACAATTTCTGCAATCTCTGCACTTCGTCAGTATTGACTATGCAGAAATCTTTTAGAATTCTTGTTAAGTGTGGATTCCTAAAAATCACCCTGTGGATTGCATGCTCATTGGCCAATTGTGCTACCCATTGAAATCTGCACTTTAAAGCCCCTGCTGAACCACTTGATGCTACTACAACAGAAAGCATAAATTTTAATGTCAGCAATATTTGGATTTAGGATTGCTTAGGGGCTTGAGAGGTGTCACAGCTGTTGGAAGTACATCAGCGCCTTGTGTGCTTGCACAGGACAGGAGCTGAGATTCTGGCACTCAAAATAAGCATTCCCACTCTAACTCTATCTCCAGGGATGCCATGTTAGCCCTCCATAGACATCTGCACTCCCAAGTATGTAGAGCATACAGACACATCAGATAATTCCTGATAAAAGGCTGATCTGTTTTTAAAAATGATGTTTAAATACAAACTTTGGGAATATGTGGGACAAGCCTAAGTCCTTTGCATTACGATACAGTAATCATACGGGTTTAGTATTATACTAATATTCTTACTGCAGTGAAGAAGTACCTAAGTCAATCTAATCCTGCACAGCCAAAGGGGATTGGAATGTGAGTTTAGAGGCCTTTTTTGTACCTTTGGCCTCCTGGCTGCTGTGCTTGTTTCCTCTCTCTCCCTTATTCCCCGTCTCTTATGGCTCAGAGTCATGACCATTCTGGACTCTGTCTAATGTATCTGCTCTGTTTATGCTCTCCTACATATCTATAGTAAACATTATCCTCCACCATACATAGGAATAGTCACGTCCTTTCCTTTCTTTTCATTTCTTTTTTCAATATCTATTATATGTACTACATATACATATTACATGAATTGACACCCATATACATTGTTTATATATTATACATTGCATATTGCATATTACATATATTATACATCACATCATATATTATATTATATATTTTTTATTTTATATCTTAATATTATATTTTGGGGTTTTTGTTCTTTTTTCACAAATAAGCCAACTTTAAAAGATAATATTTTGTCTTTATATAGTGCCTTCTTTAAGAAGCTTTTAAATGCTTTACAGATTTCCTCTCTAATTAATCCCTTCAACAACCCTGTGAGGTAGGTATTACTGCCATTTACAAGAGGGAGACTAAATTACAGCGAGGTTAGGTGACTTGTCCGAAGTCACACTGCTATGTTCACTGGAGTGCGAGGACTCCAGCACCTTGCCTCCCAGCTCCCAGCCACATCCCTCATGAGAGAATCTCTAACGAAAAGCATCTTAACAGTAAGAATCAGGAGGAGCATGTTATGAAATTGAGGTCTTCCTATGGCCATCACGGAAAGAAAAACCCGACGCTGATGACTGATAGCAGATTTCCTGTCCCATTCCTAAGCCACCGGCTCCTCCTGTCTTGAGTAAC
The DNA here is from genome assembly GCF_947179515.1 of Apodemus sylvaticus. Classification (NCBI taxonomy): domain Eukaryota; kingdom Metazoa; phylum Chordata; class Mammalia; order Rodentia; family Muridae; genus Apodemus; species Apodemus sylvaticus. The sequence continues at coordinate 159,393,234 of NC_067472.1, read as the reverse complement.
CTTCTGAAGGTAAAATTCCTATGACAGAAGCTGCATGACTCATAAGTGGGTTCAACTTAAAATATTTACTTTGAGTTATGATAATTCATAGACACTCTTGTTCTAATATACAAATTTTGGGACAGCTGCCCAAGCAAACATGCACACAATTACACAGCCACTAGCCTTGTCTGAAACTCATATCTGCCCTCATCATAATCACAGGCAAACAACAAGCATCTGAAACGTGTACTGGGCAGATCTCCTTCCTTTCTCATTTCCTATATCTGCTATCCCCAGACCCAGCACAAACCCTGTGTGCATTTTTAAGTTTATCGAGTTTCTAATAAAATTCAAAATGTCATACTCAGATCCGTCTGCACTATGAATAAAAAGTAAATTTAGACCCAACACCCAGGAGCCGTCCACCTGCAAACTGTACAGAGCAGACTTCCCGGAGCTTGGCTTGCATGCTACAATTTGCCTCACCTAAAGCTTAACTAGGTTTTTCCTGCATGTGTTTCAACTTCAACAAAATGTGTGCAAGCAAACACAGTACTTGAGTGCTGCACAAGGAAGCCTCGAGGGCTCTGCCCTCCTTTAAGCCTTTTCTTTGAACACAAAGCTGCAGGACGTGCAGTTCAGAATTGCAACACAGTTTGGTGTGGCCCCTCCACTGTGCGCTCTCTCTCGGCTCTAACTCCCATGTCCTTGGTTGCGGTTCTCTGTGCAATGCTGGCAGATCTCAAAACCCAGCCAAGGGTAAGGCTTCAGAAACTATCAAACTGAGTTTGCCAAACGGCCATCTTTTTCTCCCAGCACATCTATCTACTATCTACAAAGTCCGATTAGCTAAGTGATCCCATTACAAATCTGCTCATGGGATGATTAGAGGAAATTATTTCCTGAGCTAAAGTTAGAAAATAAATGTTAATCGCAGCAGCACAAAAGACATTTCTTTTTGCTCTTTGCTTCTCAGTCAAGAGGTTTAGTAAAATAGCTTTAGAAAATTAGGGGTTTATCAACAGGCCATCACCACTACTGGATGAAGAGAGAAGAGTGAGGTTACCCAGAGTATGACAGCTAGAACTTGAACTAGAATCCTCAATCACTTTTTACAAGTTACATTCAGCCACTCTCATACCACTTGATGCCTGACATATGTGGAGACTCCCTGTACTGTTTCATAAAGTCCCAACAGATCAAGTCTTAACACTGTTCCAATTTGGCGTTCAGGACACGTAGGTGAGGGACTTCTTTCCAAGATTACTATTTTCCCAAAATGTAATCTTCCAAAGTGCTTGAGGGGTCCCAGCTGCTGGGGTTCAGAGTGGTCTACTACCCTTCCCAAGGTTAAAAAGAGACTAAAGCTGTGTGCCATCTCGAGGTTCTGGCTGACATCATGAGGGATTCACGTTCTGACCTCCTTTATTATTCTAGCAACAAGGAATTCCTACTTTGCTGAAATTAAAGCCTTTTTTTAAGTGACAATCTCTAACAAAAGAGCAAATCTTCAGTCAGAGACTGTCCCTCTTGACAGCACTGATTCTGCAGATTTTAAATGTTTCGTGATCATCTTAGTGATTTCAGCTAGATTGTCCAGTTCACCTACCTTGAAAACAGAAATGAAAAACAGGACTACTTCAGCTGAAAAACGAATAAAGCCTTTAAAGCCAAGACTTGCTGGGGGAGTCACCAGCACTTCAGACAATGCTTGTACTCAGCCAGTTTAAGTAAAATAAGTAAGAAGAAAATATCAGTCTAAAACAAGTCTGTCCCCTTGGAGAATCAAAAAGCCAGTTTTGATCAGATATTCCCTCCATGTATATACACTGTGTATGATCACACACTTCTCCGGAGAAGCAGGGTATCTTTGGCCTCCCGATACTGGGCTCCGTGTCTGTGCCCTGACACTGGGCTTCGTGTCTGTGCATCAGGAAGACAACTGCAAGTGTTGGGCCCAAAGGCACTTTCCAGCATGCTTGAAAAGACCGTCACTGCTCTCATCTACACACTGGCGCACAGCGCCACGTGCTCAATCAAGCTAGCACATTCTAAGTTTTCCTCTGCTCTCCCTAGGAACTCAGGCAGTGAACTGAAGCAGTGAAAAATTAGTAGATCAAAGAAAGTTTTTTTTTTTTCAAAAAGCAATAGATATTTGAAGTGCAAATGCAGGTTAATATGCACTTAAAATCTTCTTTCACTGTGTTTATGTGATAACATGCTGCAGGGTATTCAAGGATTCTGCTGGAGGTTTGAAAATAAAGTCAGACATCTGTATAGTTTAAAACCTTTTGTTACGAGAGTCTCTCAGCTAGCATTTAGCTTAATTGGATTTCTTTGTCGGATGTGGGGTTGGTAAAGATCATTTCCTAATTTGTTGGTTACCATTCTGTCCTAATGACAGTGTCCTTTGCCTTACAGAAACTGTAATTTTATGAGGTCCCATTTGTCAATTCTTCATCTTACAGCATAAGCTATTGGTGTTCTGCTCAGGAAATTTTCTCCATTGCCCATGTGTTCAAGGGCCTTCCAAGTTTCTTTTCTGTTAGTTTCAGTGTGTCTGGTTTTATGATCCTTGATCCACTTGGACTTGAGCTTAGTACAAGGAGATAAGAATGGATCAATATACATTTTTCTGCATGTTAGCCACCAGTTGAACCAGCACCATTTGTTGAAAATGTCTACCTTTTTTTCCACTGGATGGTTGTAGCTCTTTGTCAAAGATCAAGTGACCCTAGGTATATGGGTTCATTTCTGGGTCTTCTATTCCATTGATCTACCTGCCTGTCACTGTACCAATACCATGCAGTTTTTAACACTATTGCTCTGTAGTGCTGCTTGAAGTCTGGCATACAGATTCCCCCAGAAGTTCTTTTACTGTTGATTATCCAATATATACAAAGAACTCAAGAAGCTACACTCTAGAGAGCCGAACAACCCTACTAAAAATGGGGTACAGAGATAAACAAAGAATTTTCAACTGAGGAATATCGAATGCCTGTGAAGCACCTAAAGAAATGTTCAACATCCTTAGTCATTAGGGAAATGCAAATCAAAACAACCCTGAGGTTACAACTCACATCAGTCAAAATGGCTGAAATCAAAAACTCAGGAGATAGCAGGTGCTGGTGAGGATGTGGAGAATGAGGAACACTGCAAGCTGGTACAACCACTCCGGAAATCAGTCTGGCGGTTCTTCAGAAAACTGGGCATGATACTACCAGAGGACACTGTCATACCAGTCCTGGGCATATATATACCCAGAGGATTCCTCAGCATATAATAAGGACACATGCTCCACTATGTTCGTAGTAGCCTTATTTATAATAGCCAGAATCTGGAAAGAACCCAGATGTTCCTCAGTGGAGGAATGGATACAGAAAATGTGGTATATTTACACTATGGAATACTACCCAGCTATTAAAAACAATGAAATCATGAAAGTCTTAGGCAAATGAGTAGAACTGGAAAATATCACCCTAAGTGAGGTAACTCAATCACCAAAGAACACACATGGTATGCACTCACTGATAAGTGGATATTAGCCCAGAAGCTGGAATACCCAAGACACAATTCACATATCAAATGATGCCCAAGAAGAAGGAAGGAGTGGCCCCTGGTCCTGAAAAGGCTCAGTGCAGGAATGTAGAGGAATACCAGGACAGGGAGGGAAGAGGGCTTGTGGGACTTTTGGGGAAGAGGAACCAGGAAAGGGGAAATCATGTGAAATGTAAATAAATACAAAACAAACTGGATTTCTCCAATGAGTCTCTCTATGTGGTTCTAACTGCCTGTTTCCAGCTCTGTCCAGCCATCCTGCTTCTTCCTTTTCCTCTTCTTAATCTTTCTGTCTGACCCAACTCAGCTGCCAGCTCTTTATTTCTTAAAATGCCACAGCATTTTGGACCAGTCAGCTGCAAGCATAATACCTGACCCATCTCTCTTTGGTTCACCCTTTGGCTAGGATGAAAGCTATGTTACTTCTTTCATGGCAGTTTGCTTTTTAACATGATAATAGCAGAGGATATTTTAGGTGGATAGCGAAGAACAAGTATTTACATACAGAAGGCTAGTTATGGACCATTGGGAGGAAAATATCAAAAATTTTTCTTTTATTTTTATTTTACGCTTTATTATAAAAAATGTTTCAGATACAGTTTATAATGAAATAATCTAGAACCTTGTACTCACTGTACACCTGTACTTCCTGTACTCACTGAAATATCAGATTTTTTAATGTAGATAAACAAGCCTCTTCTATGTACTGCCCTTAACTTGATTTCACTGTAAACCAGTCCTTTATTGAGAGGAATCATAGGGCTCATTTTCTTGTTGTTTGTGTGAAGAGGTATGTTGAGAACATGAGGTACAATCAGCAACATGATGGGGCTGAAGGTCCAGTGTAAGCTTAGAAGGTCCTCACTGTTCATGTTTGACTGTGTCATACTTGGTTTATTGGTATGTATGCTTAACCAGTGTCATCCGGGGATAAGTCTTAAATGACATTCTTTGTGCTTTCTTAACACATTGTGGCACTTTGCATGTTAGCACTGAAGGCTTGTGAATATTTGCTCTTCAAGAATATTGCTGAATCATAGTTTTTTCTAGTTGGGTTGTTACTGGACCTTAGTATGCAGAGAATGCCAACCTCTTGAGACAAATTTCGTGGGTTTTCCTGGTAGTCAACAAAAGTGTAAGACTTGTCATTAATTCTTAAAGTATTACATCGGTGAAGAGGTGAAGACATCAGTATAACCCTGTGGTTTTTCCTATGTAAAGTATTTAACAACTCAATAACATATTTGTTCTGCTTTGATAGTCTATTTCCTTTTGATTTAGTAGGATGTAAATTCTAGGAAATCATCCATTTCTCTATTTCTAACAAATTATTCTATTTGGTAGTATGGAATTCTTCATGGAAGTTTCTTAGGGTTCTTCATAGCTGTTGTGTTAGTTGCAATATTTTGTTTTCAATAACTATTTATTGAGTTCATTTGGGGTGGGTTAGTTTAATAATACATGTTTTTAAATTACCTTTTCAGGAGCCAACTCTGTCTCATCATCCTTTCTCGTTTTCTTTCTGGTTTCTACTGCATTGATTTCTGTTCTAGCTTGTATTCATTTCTCTGTTATCTTTAAAAGTAGTTTTCTCTCTATTTTCTAGTTCTTTGCATTCTGAAATAAGGTTGCTTAGTTTGTGATTTTTTCCCATTGTTTTAATGTCCACATTTATTGCTCTGAATTTTATTCTTAAAACTAGTTTTTTCTACATATTAGAAATACAACCTAACATGCCATCATTAGTGTGTGGAAGCATATAGGTTTCATATAAATCTTCTAATATTCCAATGGATCTAACAGATGTCTATAAATTTGTGTGATATTCTCTCCCATAGACTTCAGAAAAGCAAAAATCCTTATTGAGCCTAAGTCATAGAGGCATGCCATCTGAATAGACTCTTCCCATCTTTTGTTCTCTCTCTCTCTCTCTCTCTCTCTCTCTCTCTCTCTCTCTCTCTCTCTCTCTTCTCTCTCTCAATGTACTCAACTGCTCATATAGTGTATTTTATATATCATTTGTATCTGATTGATTTAAAATACAATGAGATTATGCCTAGGCATTTGAAGATAATAGCTCATTACTATTGATTTCTCTAGAAACAGAACATAGTTTGCTGAAGGATGTGGGAACAATATCTATTTGCTACTGGAACCCCCCACACATTTTATATGATTCTTTGAATAATTTATTCATTTTCCCTAAACAAGACAGCTATCATTTATCTGAGACATGTCTGTTCCTGCCTTATGAAAATCTGTTATTGTACAAAACAATAAATGGTAAATTTAACTTATAAGCAGAAATCACAAACATACATGAAAAGATTGAGTAGACCTTCCAGTGACAGAGAAGCCTTAAAATATGACCTATGGCCACATTGTATCACTGATTGAATGCCATGGATTGTTGCCATGGGCCTTGTTTTAAACTCTGGCTCACAGAGCTCCTTCCCAGAACTTCCTTCCAAGAACAACCTGATAGCAAACTTTGTCATGATGAGTGTTCATCTTCAGATATTGTTTAATCATTTATACAAAGATATTGCATTAGTTGTCTATGGTGCTGAAACCTTTTCAGCTTTTAGAGAGGATTAGGCAGCAAACTAAGAACGACCATCTACTGGGTTTCTCCTGAATGTGATTTAACTGGATCACTCTCTGTAATCTTCTTGACTCATTAGAACTATCATTATACCTTTCACAGATGAAGTCCTAGGGTAAAGAGAGGAAGCGAACAATTTATTCAGCATCAGAGTTTCTATAATTTGGAGCTGCAGTTGAAAAACAGTTGACCATAAGGAGTATGTTGTATACAACAGATATCCACCAGCATTAAGTCAGAAATCCATCCACATGTGCAAATGCTTTATTACCACCGTGTTCATCTTTTTATACTTGAATCCTATGTGGGTGCTTATGAAAACTTGGTCTTTGAAATTTGTAGAAATTGTTTTCTCTGACCACCTATGACTGATAAGGATCATTAACAAATTTTGATTTACCTTATTACTGAAATATTTACACTGTAATCTGATCTTGAAGTGCTTTATTATAAACAATAACTGTGAATCAGTGCTATTTATTCATGTATTTAAGAAATTCCAACAGTATTACAAATGTTTTGTAAACAAATGATCTCTTCATACCTTCATAATTCAATCTATGTCTCAAGTAGACAGCAGAGAGCTTATGCTCATCAGGACAGTTTCATATTTAGTACCACAAATTACAGTAAGTGAAAGGAGATGAAAGATGTGGTAAATGTCAACTCTTTTCTACAGCATGTATACTAGACAAGATCTCTGTGCAACCTGAAAGCAGAATTTTATCCTTAACTTAAAAATTCAGACCTAGTTGTGATAGTGCACAGCTTTAATCCTAGCACTCAGGAAACAAGACAGTCACATCCTGAGGTCAGGACATCCTGGTCTACAAAGCAAGTTCCAGAAGAGCCTGGACTACACAGAGAAACTTTTTCTTGAAACACACACACACACACACACACACACACACAGAGAGAGAGAGAGAGAGAGAGAGAGAGAGAGAGAGAGAGAGAGAGAGAGAGAGAGAGAGAGATGGAGGGAGAGAAACCCTAAAAGACCTTCATTTGTCATGCCCCTAATCTGATTTAGTAATGATGGAAAATATATCTTTTGTTTATATGGTACCTGGTAACACATCATTTATTTTTAATTATCTCATTTTTCTCCAGAAAACAGAGCTCTGGTATATTATTGTCCCCAGCATTCAAGTAAAAAGAAGCAGAATAATACCAACAAAATGATATATAAGTTGTTTCTCTTTTAATTCTAAAAGCAAGCAAAATTGCATTAAGGATAAATTTACCTATTATATAAATTCAGCAATTGAGACTATACTAAGTAATTTTCTATCAGGTTCTCTCTCTCTCTCTCTCTCTCTCTCTCTCTCTCTCTCTCTCTCTCTCTCTCTCTCTCTCTCTCTCTCTCTCTTTCTCCCTCCCTCTCCTTCCCTCACCTATTTTCAGCATGACGATTGTCTAAGAATAGTTTGGTTAGAAATATGGTGAGGCAAGATGAGATATAGATAGATAGATAGATAGATAGATAGATAGATAGATAGATAGATAGATAGATAGATAGATAGATAGACAGACAGATTTATTGGGAATAGCTCAGAAGCATTAATCAAAAGGAATGCGGAAAGAAAGACAGATTAGAAAGCAGCTAGGAGAAGCATTGGCTTGCACATACATGGAGCTAAAGCCTCAGCAGCTGCACTGGGAATCTTTTTGAGTGTTGTCCTTGTAGAATCCCGCCCCCCACTTGAAGAAGGAAGCACAGTCTTTGTATGCACACAGAAAACTGTCTCTGAGCCGTTGCTGTGCCATGGACCAGGGAGTAACTTAGCTAAAGCAGCTTTATGCTCACAAAGACAGTTCTTTTTGAAGGGAACATGGATGACACATGTGCAATTGATATTTTCAGCAGAGATGGAGAAAATGCAGTTGTTGAAGAAGAATTAAGAGGGAAGAACCTAAGCATCTTTTCCAACTAGAAAGTCAATAGGCATGACAGTATCTGATAGTTTACTTGTGGACTCATTCTTTCTTCATTAATTGACTCTCTCCAATTTCAAGAAGTCAATTTTGTCATTGTTATCAGCTATAGTTGAAGAATATTTGCTCATGATTAACTAAGTAAAATCATATGAATTAAATTATCATTACACAGTCTTTTTACTTAAATATATTCCTCTAAAATTGCACAGAAATAACCACATCCCAATCATAAGAAGGTTTAATTAAATTGAGACAGGAAATATGTTAAATAATTTCTGGTATATAAAATTGAGCCCTCAGGGATGCTCAATTTTTATATCCATTTCCTCACAGGAAATGGCTTTTATCACACCTCCCATGAACAGTGTCAATGAGCATAAAGAAGGGTATAAAATATATTTTAATCCTGGTGATAGTCACTTGCTTAGAGTTTGAGAAGCCCTGCATTTCATTTTCAACATCGCACATAAATAAGTAGATTGACTTGCCACATGAAAAGCTTTGATCATATTTCCTGGTGCCTTTAGCTCAGAATCCCTTCATTTCTGGGAGAAGAGTAAGGAGGGGAACTCACAAGTAGAAACTAAATCCCTTCTTCACCACACAGAGAAGCTATTGGTGATTCTAGATAACTTGCTGTTCTCAGTCAAGTTTCATTGAGACCATGAGGACAGTAATTTCTTTCCTTGATGAAAATATTTTAATATGTGTAGTTAAAGGTGGGCAATATTCTCTGAATGGAAACTGAGACTGATGAAAGGACTCATCAGGAAACATTACTGTTGTCTTTATTTGGAACTCAACCCACATTAAATCTAGCAAAGGCAGAAGAATAGTTTTCTTGCTTCTAACATTGAGTTAAGATGCTATCTTACCTATCCCTGCATTCTTTACACTGCCTAAATGATGTTTGCACAGCTAGTTATTCATTAGAACAGACAGGAGTCTGACAGGACAATTAGAATCGTGGGGACTTGTGCTCATCATTTTGTAACAGCTTGCTAGAGTCCAGGATAACCTTGTTTGTCACCTACACCATTGTGGTTACATTTTATATCTACTATAATAGTGGTTCTTGGTTTTATTTGCTACATACTTGGAGAGCTTTGGCATGCTATGAGAGCAGGTTTTATTACCCAATTACATTTTATACAATTGTAACCAAAATCTTTGGCAATCTATTTCTTTCAAAGGGGGACATTCTCCATTTGAATCTGATAGATATTTCCAGTGAATGGCCGAGATCTCAGCTTAAATCTGGACAGTTGTTTAGTAAGCTGTCTTATTTAGTAGAAAGCATGGGAGCAGATTATAGTAGATATGCGTTTGAGAAATTTTATTAAACAGAAAGAAGGGAGACTTAAACTAAATAGAGATTTAAATGTTACTTGGATTTTACAGTGTCTTTCATAATTTGGAGCTGAAAAATAAGGTATAATAAAGGAATACATACCTCAGATAATTCCAATGAGGTAGTGTTGAAAGGCAAATTAAATCTTTACATCCATAGCTTCAAAACAGATAGGAAAAGATGTGGATAAAAGCATAGGGAAACTGAGAAATATGTTTGAAGAATGGCTGAAAGTGGCTATCTACAGTATCCCCCATTCTATAGCTTCAGGAGAAGAAAATTCATATGTTAACTCCCAAGTGTCAATGCCTATCACTTTGAAATGACTCAAAACCCACAAAAAGCAGGTAAAGTGGAAGTTTAAATATGGTCCAGAAGGGCAAACATCCTGATGGGATCTCTGGGATTGGCTTGGGTGTTGATTTTTATTCTTGGATTTTTAGAATTCACAGTAGGCCATGCTTAAGCTTATATTGTGAGCAATATAGTACATAAGCCGGTCAGCCAGCCTTTAGGGACATATTTGCTTTTGAGCAATCATATTAATCCATCTGTCTTCTTGTCACACATTAGTGGAATAGTAGAATTTCTACAAAGAGAAAATTGAGTATGTTCTTAAACTCCAAGACAGTAGAGAAAGTCAAGAAACAAAGACCAGATATAGATCACGCATGACCATGATCCCAGATGTTACATGGACACCTAGATAGACTATGTCCTAATTCATATTATTCAGTCTACACATGATGTGAAATGTTAAGCATTATATAATAGTTCAGTAACTTCTGATTCATGAAGTGTGTTTGAACAAGTGTTTGGTCATCAAGGTCTTTATTCAGCATTGTTGTCCTTACGAGTATTTGAATATGAAATAATGCCCTTGGCTTCTGTTGAATGTGATGAGAACATTTGGCTGTTTGATGATATGTCGATTTGTCAGTGTGAAGGACATCATTTTATAATGTCCTTTGACTCTCCAGAAGAAACATCCATGCGAAAAGTTTAACTTTTGGGGGATGGGGGTAAGGAATGACTGGCAAATGAAAAAAGGAAATATCTGTAGAAATGAATAGTGGGGGGAGCCTTCCCATATCTGCTTCGGGATCGGGAACAGCTGGGGCCACAGCACCCCATCTCCTGGTCGTGCAAGAGGCCAGCTGTGCACCCTGTGGCTGGCTGGGAAGAAGCAGCATGCTCTGGTGAGTTCGGGCCTGCAGAGCTGAGGATCCAGACCTGAGGCCTCTGACAAGAACCTTCCTGTCTCCGCCTCTGAATCTGGAACAGGTTGGGCCATGACACCCCTTCTCCAGGCAGAGCAGGAGGCCAGCTGTGCACCTGGAGGCCACCTTAAAAGAGGCAGCTTGCACTAGTGAATCCAGCATTGACAACAAGACCAACTAACACAAATGAGAACTAGATAGCAAAAGGCAAACTTAGGGACGTTACGAACAGAAATCAAGGCAATATGGCAGCATCTGAACCTAATTCTCCATTAACAGCAAGTCCTGGACACCCCAACACTCCAGACAAACAAGATTTGGATTTAAAATCACTGGTCATGATGCTGTTATAGGAAAACATGAAGGACATAAATAAGTCTCTTAAAGAAATTCCAGAGAAAATGGATCAAAAGTTAGAAGACCTTACAAGGGAAACACAAAAGTCATTGAAAGAAATTCAGGAGAATACAGAAGCCAATAAGGAGGAAATGCAAAAATCACTTAAAGAAATACAGGAGAACTTTGGTCAACAGGCTGAAGTCATGAAAGAGGAAACACAAAAATCTCTCAAAGAATTACAGGAAAACACAAACAAGCAAGTGAAGGAGCTAAGCAAAACCATCCATGATCTAAAATCAGAAGTAGAAGAAACTAAGAAATCTCAAAGGGAGACAACTTTGGAGATAGAAAACCTTGGGAAGAAATCAAGGGCCATAGATCAAAATATTAACAACAGAATACAAGAGATAGAAGAAAGAATCTCAGATGCAGAAGATACCATAGAAACCATGGACTCAACAGTTAAAGAAAATACAAAATGCAAAAAGCTTGTAACCCAAAACATCCAGGAAATCCAGGACACAATGAGAAGACCAAAACTAAGGATTATAGGCATAGATGAGAGTGAAGATTTACAACTTGAAGGGCCAGGAACTATTTTCAATAAATTTATGGAAGAAAACTTCCCTAACCTAAAGAGAGAGATGCCCATGAATATATAAGAAGCCTACAGAACTCCAAACAGACTGGAACAGAACAGAAATACCTCCCATCACATAATAATCAAAACCCAAAATGTACTAAACAAAGAAAGAATATTAAAGGCAGTAAAAGAAAAAGGACAAGTAACATATAAAGGAAGACCTATCAGAATCACACCAGACTTCTCACCAGAACCTTTGAAAGTTAGAAGATCCTGGGCAGATCTCATGCTGACTCTAAGAGAACACAAATTCCAACCAAAACTACTATACCCAGCAAAACTCTCAATCACCATAGTTGGAGAGACTAAGATATTCCATGACAAAACCAAGTTTACCCAATAACTTTCCATAAACCGAAACCTACAAAGAATAATAGGAGGAAAACACCAATACAAGGAGGGAAACCTCACCCTGGAAAAAGCAAGATAGTAACCTTCTTTCATCAAACACAAAAGAAGATAACTAATCAAATTTAAAAAATAACATCAAAAATGACATGAATTAATATTCACTATTCCTTAATATCTCTTAACATCAATGGACTCAATTCCCTAGTAAAAAGACATAGACTAACAGACTGGATACAAAAACAGGACTCTACATTTTGCTGCATACAGGAAACACACCTCAGTGTCAAAGACAAACAGTACCTTAGAGTAAAAGGCTAGAAGACAATTGTACAAGCAAATGGTCTCAGGAAACAAGCAGGAGTAGCCATTCTAATATCAGATAAAAATGACTTTCAACCCAAAGTCATCAGTAGAGACTCTGAGGGACACTTCTTGCTGGTCAAAGGAAAAATACACCAAGAATAACTCTCAATCCTGAACATCTATGCTCCAAATGCAAGGGCACCCTCATTCATAAAAGAAACTTTACTAAAGCTCAAAGCACACATTGCACCTAACACAATAATTGTGGGTAACTTCAACACTGCACTTTCCTCAATGGACTGATCAGGAAAACAGAAACTGAGCAGGGACACAATGAAGCTAATTGAAGCTTTGGACCAATTAAATTTAACAGATATATATAGGAGATAAATTCAACAGATATATATCACATTTTATCCTAAAGCAAAGGAATACACCTTTTTCTCAGCACCTCATGGTACCTTCTCCAAAATAGATCATATAATTGTTCACAAGACAGACCTCAACAAATATAAAAAGATTTAAATAATCCCATGCCTCCTATCAGATCACTATGAAGTAAAAGTGGTCTTCAATAGCAACAAAAACAACAGAAAGTCCACATACACGTGGAAACTGAACAATATTCTACTCAATGATTACTTGGTCAAGGAAGAAATAAAGAAACAAATCAAAGACTTTTTAGAATTTAATGAGAATGAAGACACAACATACCCAAATCTATGGGACACAATGAAAGCAGTACTAAGAGGAAAATTCATAGCCCTAAGTGCCTCCAAAAAGAAAATGGAGAGAGCATACACTAGCAGCTTAACAACACAACTGAAAGTCCTGGAACACAAAGAAGCTAATTGACCCAGGAGGAGTAGAAGGGAGGAAATCATCAAACTCAGGGCTGAAATCAATCAAGTAGAAACAAAGAGAACCATACAAAGAATCAACAAAACCAGGAGCTGGTTTTTTGAGAAAATCAACAAGATAGATAAACCCTTAGCCAGACTAACCAAAGGGCACAGAGACAGTATCCTGATTAACAAAATTAGAAATGAAAAGAAGATATAACAACAGAAACTGAGGAAATTCAAAAAGTCATCAGATCCTACTACAAAAGCCTATACTCAACACAACTGGACAATCTGGAGGAAATGGACATTTGATTAGATATCAAGCACCAAAATTAAATCAGGATCAGATAGATCATCTAAACAGTCCCATCACCCCTAAAGAAATAAAAGGGGACATATAGAGTCTCCCAACCAAAAAAAGCATGGGAGTAGATGGCTTCAGTGCAGAATTCTATCAGACCTTAAAAGATGACCTAACACCAATACTCTTCAAACTGTTCCACAAAATAGAAGCAGAAGAAACACTACCCAACTCGTTCTAGGAAGCCATAATTACACTGATACAAAAACCACACAAAGATACAACAAAGAAAGAGAACTTCAGGCCAATTTCCCTTATGAATATCTATGCAGAAATACTTAATAAAATTCTTGCCATCCAAATTTAAGAACACATAAGAACGATGATCCACTATGATCAAGTAGGGTTCATCCCAGGGATACAGGGATGGTTCAATATAAAGAAATCCATTAATGCAATCCACTACATAAACAAACTCAAAGAAAAAAACCACATGATCATTTCATTGGATGCTGAAAAAGCATTTGACAAAATTCAGCATCCTTTCATGCTAAAAGTCTTGGAAAGAACAGAAATTCAAGACCCATACCTAAACATAGTTAAAGCAATATAAAGCAAACCAATAGCCAACATCAAACTAAATTGAGAGAAACTTGAAGCAATCCCACTAAAATCAGGGACTAGACAAGGCTGTTCTCTCTCTCTCTCTCTCTCTCTCTATATATATATATATATATATATATATATCTTTTCAATATAGTACTTGAAGTTCTAGCTTGAGCAATTAGACAAAATAAGGAGGTCAAAGGGATGCAAATTGGAAAGGAAGAGATCAAATTATCACTATTCGCATGTGACCTGATAGTATACTTAAGTCACCTGAAAACCTCCACCAGAGAACTCCTACAGCTGATAAACAACTTCAGCAGAGTGGCTGGTTATAAAATCAACTCAAGCAAATCAGTTGTCTCCTTATACACAAAGGATAAGCAGGCTGAGAAAGAAGTTAGAGAAATGATAACCTTCACAATAGCAACAAACAACATAAAGTATCTTGGTGTGACTCTAACCAAACAAGTGAAAGATCTATAAGAAGAGAACTTCAGACCTCTGAAGAAGGAAATCGAAGAAGACCTCAGAAAATGAAAAATCTTCCATGTTTGTGCATTGTCAGGATTAATATAGTTAAAATGACAATCTTGCCAAAAGCAATCTACAGATTCAATGCAATATCCATCAAAATCCCAACTCAGTTCTTCACAGAGTTGGAAAAAGCAATTCTCAAATTCATCTGGAATAACAAAAAAGCCAGGATAGCTAAAACTATTCTCAACAATAAAAGAAATTCTGGGGGAATCAGTATCCCAGACCTTAAGCAATAGTACAGAGCAATAGTGTTAAAAACTGCATGGTATTGGCACAGTGACAGGCAAGTGGACCAGTGGAATAGAATTGAAGACACAGAAATGAATCCACACACCTATGGTCACTTGATCTTCTACAAGGGAGCAGAAAACAGCCAGTGGAAAAAAGATAGCCTTTTCAACAAATGGTGCTGGTTCAACTGGAGGTCAGCATGCAAGAGAATTCAAATTGATCCATTCTTATCTCCTTGTACTAAACTCAACTCCAAGCAGATCAAGGACCTCCAAGTAAAACCAGACCCACTGAAACTAATAGAAAAGAAACTGGGGAAAACCCTTGAGAACATGGGCACATGGGAAAAGTTCCCAAACATCACTCTAATAGCTTATGCTCTAAGGTCAAGGATTGACAAATGGGACCTAATAAAATTACTAAGTTTCTATAAGGCCAAGGACACTGTCAAAAGAACAAAATGGCAACCGACAAATTGGGAAAAAAATCTTCACCAACCCTACAACTGATAGAGGGTTAATATCCAATGTATACAAAGAACTCAAGAAGTTAGACCCCTGGGAACCAAATAACCCTATTAAAAATGGGGTACAGATCTAAACAAAGAATTTTCACCTGAAGAAATTCGGATGGCCAAGAAGCACCTTAAGAAATGCTTAACATCATTAGTCATTAGGAAATGCAAATTAAAACAACCCTGAGATTTCACCTCACACCAGTCAGAATGGCTAAGGTTAAAAACTCAGGAGACAGCAGGTGTTGGTGAGGATGTGGAGAAAGAGGAACACTCCTCCACTGCTGGTGGGATTGTAAGATGGTATAACCACTTTGGAAGCCAGTCTGGTGGTTTCTCAGAAAACTGGACATGAGACTTCCGGAGGACCCTGCTTTACCTCTCCTGGGCATATACCCAAAGGATTCCCCAGCATGCAATAAGGATACATGCTCCACTGTGTTCATAGCAGCCTTATTTATAATAGCCAGAAGCTGCAAAGAACCCAGATGCCCCTCAATGGAGGAATGGATACAGAAAATGTGGTATATTTACACAATGGAATACTACTCAGCAATTAAAAACAATGAATTCATAATATTTTTAGGCAAATTGTTGGATCTGGAAAATATCATCATAAGTGAGGTAACCTAATCACAAAAGAATACACATGGAATGCAATCTCTGATAAGTGGATATTAATTAGTCCAGAAACTCTGAATACGCAAGAGACAATTAGCATAGCAAATGACTCCCATGAAGAAGTAAGGAGAGGGTCCTCATCCTGGAAAGGCTTGATCTAGCATTGGAGGGGAGTACCAGGACAGAGAAAAAGGAGAGAGGTGATTGGAGAATGGGTGGAGAGAAGCAGGTTTATGGACATATGGGGAGGGAACTGGAAAAGGGGAAATCATTTGGAATGTAAACAAAAAATATAGAAAATAAAAATATATAATAAAAAATAGAAAAGAAAAGAATAGTGGACATCCAGTGCTACTCAATAATGTTCCTACATCCTTGCCTCTTCAGTTCCATGTTTGATCTTCAGGAGTTACAGAAGTCTACACTGTGATAACACAGAAATGGCAGAGACCAGGAAATACTATATGGATGTCTTTCACTGAAAATGAAACATATATTTGGGAAATTATAAAAGGTGGTTTGTAACTTGCCATGAGACATGATAAGCTAGGATAGCATAAAACCTATTACTACATATAGAAATGATCATAGAATATGAATTGCTTATTGTTTTTAGATAATGCTAAATTTTTCAAATAAGTGGACAGGTTGAGGGAAACAGACTAATTTGCTTCTTAGTGACAAACTCAGTGAAAAGTGAGAAAAAATGAGATAACCATACTCAATATAGACCCTTTCAGATCAACTCCTTTTTAGTCAAGTGTTAATTTATCTTGCAATTGAAATGTACACAAATGCAGGTTCAAACACTGGCTCTTGTTAGCTGTGTAATTCTGGGTAAAGCATTGGATTCCTGAGCTGAGATTTCAAATGTATCTTCTGGAGAAAAAATCCTACTCCAAATTATCATGGAGGATATTAAATGAATTCTCTTTAAGAATTCACTGAGCAAATATTGAAACTTTGTGTAAACTTTAGGACTTCTGCGAAAAGGGCATCTCTTGGTAGAGTAATGGATAATGAAGGGACCACCCTCTGGTAGGCTGATCTGCATGTCTGCCTCATAACTGGGGTGCCTGAGCACCGCTGACGAGCTCCTTAAGGCAGGCAGAACACTGTCCATAAGGAAGTCTGCAGTCTGTGTTTCTCAGTCTGAGAGCAGCCCAGATGCAGCACGGCAAAGGCTTGCGGGATGCTCCCTTGTAGTCAACCGTTGATTTATGCTGCAGTTGACATGAGCAGAAATGCAGGTGCAGGCATTGGCTTCTGTTAGCTTTGTATTGTAAAGAGCCATGTGTAAATCTCTGGGAGGAGCCGATTGCTGTAGTTCTCAGTGTCCTCTGCACCCAGCTACTGATGGGATGCTTGGGGTTTGGGAACAAGAGTCTACAGTCTGTGCTTTCTACAGGGTGTCTATGCACAGAGCAGGAAGGGGCAGGGAGTCCTGATTGGTTTCCAGTGATTGCTGTGGTTACTTAGGGACTGGGAGATAGAAGGCCTTCTTTTGGAGATTTAGGCACAGCTCTTTACAAGAAAGGCATTCCCCTCACCTTCTTGGTGATCCTTAATAAAGATACAGTCTTTTCTTATCCATATTGTTTTATTTGATTTTGAATGTGAATGCATAAACCTTACTCAGGGTGAACCAAGGATTAAATACCTTTTATGGGAAAGAATGCCCAGGCAGGGAAGTTCAATGGCTGAACACTCAGGGCCTATCTAGATATCTCATTAGTGTAGAGAACTCCAGATTTTTATGCCGTGGGTGGCTAGTGACCATGGACCTCTCAGTGGGGTATCATGGTTATGTGTTCCAGATCAGGTAGATTGGCAGAGAGTGGTCTGAGCCTGCTCAACTCAAGTAGTTCTTCCATCTGGTGGAATAGTACGGTCTGTTTGCCCCACATCCTTCCACACCCAACTTTAAGTGTGCTGACCCACCAACGACATGACTCAAATTTGTGTTAGTCAACTACTTTTCTGTAAATTTGGAATGCACTGTTTTTAGAAAACGTCTTTTTCTCAGCATGAATCAAATGTTTAAAGTCACTCCATAACCTTCAGAAAATGTACAGAAAACCTAGTGCCTGGATTTTGTGTTTATCTCCCTAGTTCCATGGTGAGCTCACTATGAATTTATTCTACATCATCCACTGTGCTGTGTCCAGAAAACACTGTTGTTTTCACCTTCTGCCTCTGGCTTTTTACTCTTTTTTCCTTGAATATTCTGATCCCTGGCAGGGCAGGGGGAGTCCTGTTTTGGGTTGAGCACCCCATAGTCTTCTGTGATTCCATGCCTTCTTTCAGTGCCTGTTGGAGAGGACTGGGCAGAGTCCTGAACCAGTGGGGGGTTCCACTGTCAGACTTTTCCCTCTGGAGCATCAGATGCAACTGCACACCAGGCTGAGGTTGGCAAAGGGCTGGGGGTAGTGTGGGGACAGTGAACCAGTCTCAGATGAATGATGTGGTTCCTCATCCTCTGCTTTCCCTATCCCTGGGTGTCCAGATGCTTCTGTACACGAGGCTCGAAGGATGAAGCAGAGTACTAAACAGGCTGGATCCTGTTCTGTAGGAGGACCTGACTCTGTCAGGAGTGAATGCTGGGGATGGAGATAGGGCAGGGAGTGAAAACACCTTCACCAAGGATCTTTAAGGAGACAACTCTCCGAGACGATCTTAGCTTGTGTGTATTTCTTTATTCAGGGTGGGTTTGAATGTGTGTACTTTATTTGGGGTTATGTAGTTTTGGGGAAGGGTGGGAGAATATACAGCGATGGAAAAAAGTCATTGGCTGAAAGTTAAAGGACTGAGATGCCTCACTATTATTAGTATTGTATTTTTCCAGGGAAAGCAGAGGATGAAGAACATTTGTCTGAGACTCTGTTTTCATCCTTCCTGGTGATATGACTGACTACATGACTATGACCTATGACCACATGGTGGGGTCGCTGTGCTCCAAGGCAGGCATGGAAACAGGGAAGGAACTAGTTTCACTCCTTCCAGTCTCAGGATGATATTTAAATCTAATGTTTTGAGATTTCTGGGGTTTGGACCTTCTCCACCTTGTCAGTTCCATGCCAGTTCTGGTGGCATGTCCCATGCTCTGTGTAGTATTCCTTTCTCTGACTGTAAACCAAAGGAGAGTCTCTGTGTACAAAGCCACTTGTAGCCATTAATTTTTCTTTCTGTGCCCTTTTGTGAAATATCCTAGTTAGGGTTACTATTGCCATGAAGAAACACCATGGCCAAAGCGGGGGAAAGGCGTTTGTACAGCTTGTACATTCACATTGTAAGTCCATTATTGAAGGAAATCAGGGCAGAAATTCAAACAGGACTGTTGCAGGATATTTTTTGTCCAATCACATTGAGACAGAGGAGGGCCTGTGATTGGACAGGAAGAAGGAGGCAGAACTAGGAGTTGGGAGGTTAGAGGACAGGCATACAGGCAAGAGGAGAGGTACATGGGAGGTCAGAGTATCAAGATGGACTCAGACTTTAGATTGTCTAAAGGTTAGAAATTGGGATAAGACTTTTATCATTGTAAACTGGCATCTTTTAATTGTGAGTTTAATATACATAAATCTAGTTGGCAAGCTAAATAAGTTTTAAGAGTTTTGATTTACTTGGTTACTATAATGTGGGTCTGTTAATGGTGGAGAACTGGTGGTCCCTGGTTACTGGACTGTGAGTCCGCCAATAATAGGGTCTAATGCAGGGAGGAAACACAGCTGGGATGCTGTAAGAACTAGCTAGGAGACATTAGCTCATTGGCAGCAACAGGAACCTGGAGGCATGCACTGATGCAGAGGCATGGATGGGTGCTGCTTACAGGCTTGTTCCTTATGATTTGTTCAACCTGCTACCTTCATAGGAGTAAAGAGCCAGAGGCAGAAGATGAAAGAAAGAGTTTTTTCTGGACACAGCATAGTGGATGTACCAATTAATTCATGGTGAGCCCACCATGGAGCTAGGGAGATAAGCACAACAGTGCTATTACCATATTGTTTCATGTTGCATGCCTAGTAGGAAAGTAATAAAACTTATGTTGGAGACTTACATTATTGTATTACAAGATTATTTTCCTTGGGAAAGTATAAATCATGGAGTGATAAAAATGATTTTTAAAAAAAATGAACAGCTGCTCTTTTTTAAAAATCACCTTGAGACTTATGTCAGGCACTTGATCACTCTGAATCAGATGACTATAGAAAAGGAAAACAGTAGAGATGACCACACTGTGTTCGTATGGAAAAGACATTAAGATATTTAATGCAAACTTGATGTATGAGCAGAAATGCATCCGTCAAATGAGTGTTATTTTTGCTATACATATTTTTTGCTATTATTATAAAATGGCATGCCCTTGTAAATATGCAACGTACGACAAATAAGCAAATCAGTCCTTAGGAGGCTGAGACAGCGTGAGGAGCCTCAAATTGATGCATATGTGAGGATTGGCTGGGCTGCATAGCAGAACAATACAAGACTCCACACGCCTTCTTCCCTTTGAAATCTGGACTCTAGGTTATCATAGTGCTGTTGGGTTTGGGGGAGGGGTTGTTGTTGTGTTTTTGTTTGTTTTTTGCTTTTGTTTTTTCCCTTCTCAGACAATTCAGAGCAGAGTATTTTGTGTCTCACAAGAACTAAAACTATTGTCCAAACTACTAATGCGAAAGTGGTTTTCATTCAATGAAAATATTAATACTCCTATTTTAAGGATTTCAATTTCTTACAGCAGATTCTTCAGTGGGTGTATCTTTAAATTTAGCCTCATGAGTAAGAAAGCTGGAGCAAGCAATCATTAGAAGGGTCATGGACTGTATTCCCACACTTTTTAGAACCTGGTAACAGATGCATTATTTTATCTGCAAGGAAGCCTTCAGTTCAAAGTTTATCAGAGATTATTCTTGGAAACTTTGCTTATAAATTAGTTGCCTTGTCAAAGCACGGACCAACGGTTGGAATGGCACTGATGACCTGTATCCTACTGGTCTTCCCTGTGACTGATGCTTTAGTGTAGAGGCACTTTCAGTGTGACGTTCACGACAGCAACAAGATTGTCAGGATTTAGGATAGCTTTTTCTTTGTTTATGAATGAAAACTCCAGTACAGATGGTGCTCCTTCTTTCCCTCACATGTATATCTGGGAAACTGTAATGTCTATTTTAGTACGTTGAATCTTGAGAGGAATATCAGGTATACTTTCTTATAACACACACATACACACACACACACACACACACATACACACACATACACAGAGAGAGAGAGAGAGAGAGAGAGAGAGAGAGAGAGAGAGAGAGAGCAGGATATAAATTGAAGTTTCAAACATCTGTAGTTAAAGTCAGCTTTTCATCTAGAAAAGATTTATCCAAAATGGTGCATTGTTTTAAAGTTACGCTATGTCCTTTCTCTGTTTAAAATTCCTAAATAAAACTTGTAAACATTGGGTGCTTGGTATACTGCACTTAGAAACTACACAAAACACAATGGTACATAGGGTCCTCTGTCTCCTGCCCCTACGGTTGAGTTAATGACAAATGTCTCTGTGGTCTTGGTGAGAAGTTTCCCAACAGGAAAATGACCTTTGAAAGTGTATGAATTCAGGCAGTCAGCTGCAACGGTCAAGGGCAGAGACTAGAAGAAAGGAAAACCTGGACACACCAGAAGAGAGCCACTGTGTTGGTCTCAGACCTTTTCCATGACAGAGACCCTCCTCTGGGTAAGGGCCAGCTTCTAGGTTGCAGGGGCTGCTGCTCCACTCCATCCAGCAAGCCACTATGCATCTAATCAGAGCAGGACTTTAAACTTACTCTCAAAGCAGTGGTGAGAGAAGCCTTGCACTGGACCCTAAAGAGTCCAGAGTCCTTACCAGGGCATTGTCTCTCCTCTGCAGAGCATGCCAGGTCAATCACTGAAAAACCACATTGGTCCTTGCCACCGCCCTCCCCCCTGTCTTCAGTAGGAGCTGGAAAAGGAGATCTGTCCAGAGATCCATTCACTGTGCACAGGAGAGACCAAGTGCAGCAGGCTACCGGGCAGCCGCAACTTAGAAGCGTGTTTTCCTTCTCTTGCGGCCACACCTGTCCACTGCACAGAACTAGCCTGACATCACTCACTCCTGAAGATACCTGCATTCTGGTCCATGCTTTCATAAATCCTCTATCGGTGTGTGTGTGTGTGTGTGTGTGTGTGTGTGTGTGTGTGTGTGTGTGTAGGGGAAGAGGGGAGGAGGGGTTGAACGGGCATCTGGCTCCTGGCTTTCTGGGATGCGGTCAGGACACTGAGCAGACTCTGAAACTGACCAAAAGTGAGGTGTCTTGTGAAGGAGAACCCGAGTGGGCGGCGACTTGAAATTCACAACCACACACTGCCTGCTGCCAGGACTGCCCATACTCGATGGATCTCAGCACAGGGCAAGTCCAGGAGCTTGAGGAGTCCAGGGGACTCTGCTGGTCGAGTGACAGACACCTCTCACTTAAGCAAGATTCTAGCTGAGTGATTAAGACTCACAATTCTTGGAAAGAGCAGAGACCTTCTATAGTTCCCAGAATCCGCTGGAGATAGTTGTAGGATCGCCTCCTTCAGGGGCCTAGAGCTTCACTTTAGTACAAAAGGAAGAAACCCCTCCCCACTCCCCTGGACCCCAGCAGCCAGTGAACAAGCAGAGATAGGATAACATAAAGAGGAAGTAGGAAAAAAATAATTTCCCCAGAGTGCAGTTTTACATTAGACCCCTCCTAGTTAGGAAACTTCGGGCCCCCATAGCCCCATAGGTTCAGAGAGCCAGAGAAAGCAAAAGGTACTAGGTTAGTTAGTTTGTTTGTTTGTTTGTTTGTTCAATCCTCTGGTGGACCGGCTGAGGGACTGAGTGGGCTTGGAGGCAGGTGATTTCCTTTGGCTGGTTTTCCATCAGGCTTTAGTCTGGCCTCAGTGTGAGAGGATGTGCCTAGTTCCCCAGGGACTTAAGGTTCCAGGGTGTGTTGGTACCCAGGGGAGGTGGGAGCGGCTGAATGAGGGGGGACTGGGAGGAGGAGGAACTTCGATCAGGATGTGAAATGAATAAATAACCTAACTAATGGACAAATAGTTACAAGAAGTACTAATACAGAGAAAAACCTAGTTGGAAACAACCAGGCTCTGTGCTCCATCACTGACCACTGATGAGAATTTCAGCCCCAGCACAGAGGACCTATTTTTAGTGGGGATTTCAAACACGCTGACTGAGAAGTGCTTTGTGACTGCTGCTGGGGATCAGTCTCAGAGGTGGTGATGGGTTTGCTTTCTTCTCTCACAAGCACAGCACAAGGGTGGTCTGGGAATGAATTTTCTCTGCATGTCTTGAGCATCGAACTGGCAGCACCCCCTTTTCCTTCAACTCTCCATGAAATAAAATAAAATAATGGGGTAAGGATTCTTTCAAATCCACATGAATCAAGCCAGTATTGTTTTGTCTAACTCACCAAACATAGAAGAGTGATACACAACAGTAAAAGATTCAAAAAGAAAGGATGAAACAGGCTTATAAACTCTTAAAAATAAGATGACAAATTCATATTTCTGTTTGTAGTGCCCATTTCTTTCAGGCCTGCATAACCTAACTTTTCATGCAGAAACTATTCCACTTAACTCCATAAAGTAATAACTTTGGTCTTTCCTTGAACAAGAAATATAATAAAAATAAAACAAGTGTCTTAACCAGACTGAAATCAAATGTGAATTTTATTTCTTCCAATGGTTTACTGTCATTTTGGTGTATAATATTCTTTTGGTTTTTTTTTTTTATTTGATATAATTTATTTACATTTCAAATGATTTCCCCTTTTCTAGCCCCCCCCCACTCCCCGAAAGTCCCGTAAGCCCCCTTCTCTTCCCCTGTCCTCCCTCCCACCCCTTCCCAGTTCCCCGTTCTGGTTTTGCCAAATACTGTTTCACTGAGTCTTTCCAGAACCAGGGACCACTCCTGCTTTCTTCTTGTATCTCATTTGATGTGTGGATTATGTTTTGGGTATTCCAGTTTTCTAGGTTAATAACCACTTATTAGTGAGTGCATACCATGATTCACCTTTTGAGTCTGGGTTACCTCACTTAGTATGATGTTCTCTAGCTCCATCCATTTGCCTAAGAATTTCATGAATTCATTGTTTCTAATGGCTGAATAGTACTCCATTGTGTAGATATACCACATTTTTTGTATCCACTCTTCTGTTGAGGGATACCTGGGTTCTTTCCAGCATCTGGCAATTATAAATAGGGCTGCTATGAACATAGTAGAGCATGTATCCTTATTACAAGGTGGGGAATCCTCTGGGTATATGCCCAGGAGTGGTATAGCAGGATCTTCTGGAAGTGAGGTGCCCAGTTTTCGGAGGAACCGCCAGACTGCTTTCCAGAGTGGTTGTACCAATTTGCAACCCCACCAGCAGTGGAGGAGTGTTCCTCTTTCTCCGCACCCTCTCCAACACCTGCTGTCTCCTGAATTTTTAATCTTAGCCATTCTGACTGGTGTAAGATGAAATCTTAGGGTTGTTTTGATTTGCATTTCCCTAATGACTAATGAAGTGGAGCATTTTTTAAGATGCTTCTCCGCCATCCGAAGTTCTTCAGGTGATACTACAGAGCAATAGTGTTAAAAACTGCATGGTATTGGTACAGTGACAGGCAGGAGGATCAATGGAACAGGATTGAAGATCCAGAAATGAACCCACACACCTATGGCCACTTGATCCTCGACAAAGAGGCTGAAAACATCCAATGGAAAAAAGATAGCCTTTTCAACAAATGGTGCTGGTTCAACTGGAGGTCAGCATGCAGAAGAATGCGAATTGATCCATCCTTGTCTCCTTGTACTAAGCTCAAATCCAAATGGATCAAGGACCTCCACATAAAGCCAGACACTCTGAAGCTAATAGAAAAGAAACTGGGGAAGACCCTTGAGGACATCGGTACAGGGAGAAAGTTTCTGAACAGAACACCAATAGCGTATGCTCTAAGAGCAAGAATTGACAAATGGGACCTCATAAGGTTACAGAGTTTCTGTAAGGCAAAGGACACCATCAAGAGGACAGATCGGCAACCAACAAATTGGGAAAAGATCTTCACCAATCCTACATCAGATAGAGGGCTAATATCCAATATATATAAAGAACTCAAGAAGTTAGACTCCAGAAAACCGAACAACCCTATTAAAAAATGGGGTACAGAGTTAAACAAAGAATTCTTTTGGTTTTTTTAAAGAGATCCGCATTGCCTTCCAGTATTAACAGGACATTTCTAAGTAATAAGCTCTTGAATACTGTTGTAAGTGCCCACGGACTAATAAAGTTTGCCTTTGGGTCCTTGTCACTCACTCTCACCTTCTGCTTTAATAATGGCTTGTGCCATTCTCTGAAGGCAGAACATTTCTAATGATTATACTGAAGTTGACTCCTGTCAGCATACTCATTAAAGAGTAAATGTTGGAACAAAGGAAACCCAGTCTACAGTGGCATGAAGACAGTAAACATCTCTTGAGCTCCCACAGCCCTTTTGCTTATTTCTGTATATAAGCATCATATAATTCTTTTCTATTTTTATTTTCATTTTTGTTTATAGCTCAGCCACAGTTTCCCCTCTGTCCTCTTCTCCTCAGTGTTCCCTCTCCCCCTCCGCTCCTCCTCCTCTGTTTCTTTTCAGAAAAGGGCAGGTCTTCCATAGAAATCAACTAGCATGGCATATCAAGTTGCAGTAAAGTCTAGGCACCTCCTCTCCTATCAAGGCTAGATGGGACAATCCAGTAAGGGGAAAAGGTACCAAAATCAGACAACAAAGTCAAAGATAGTTCTTGCTCCCACCCTAAGGAGTTCCAGAAGAAGACCAAATACACTACTATAACATGTGTGCATAACATAGAGCCTACCTCTCCCTATGCAGGTTTCCCAGTTGGTAGTTCAATTTTTGTGAGCCCCTATTAGCCCAGATTAGTCGATTTTGTGTACTTTCTTTTGCTGTTCTTGACACTTCTAAATCCTGCAATTCTTCCTGCTCCCTATAATACCTCTGTCCAATCTACAATATGTGCTGGGGTAAGGGTGGTGGACAAATTACAGGAATGGCCAAACAATAACTAGTCCAGCTTGAGATTCATGACATGAAAAGGAGCCCACCCCTTATATTGCCTGGAGCCAGAAATGAGATAGCCTAGAAGCCTGATAGAGCTAAACACTAATGGCAGAAAAAAAAGGCAATGAAATGATTTCTTTTTTTTTTTTTTTAGTTTTCTTTTTTTAATTAGACATATTCTTTATTTACATTTCAAATGTTGTCCCTTTTCCTGGTTCATCCTTCCCCCCAAAATCTCATAAGCCATCTTCCCTTCTCTTGTTCCCCAGTCAACCTTATCCTGCATCCCTGTCCTAGTATTCCTCTACACTGCAACATTGAGCCTTTCCAGGACTATGGACTTCTCTTCCCTTTGATGTCTAACAAGGCCATCCTCTGCTGCCTATGCATCTGGAGCCATGGGTAACTCTACGTGTACTCTTTGGTTGCTAGTTTAGTCTGTGGGAGCTCTGGGAGTATTGGGTGGCTCATATTGTTGTTTTTCCTATGGTGCTGCAAAACCCTTCAGCTCCTTGAGTCCTTTCCCTAGCTCCTCCATTGGGGACCCTGTGCTCAGTTCAATGGCTGGCTGAGAGTGTCCCCCTCTGCATTTGTTATGCACTAGCAGAACCTCCCAAGTGACAGCAATATCCAGCTCTTGTCAGCAAGCACTTGTGGGCATCTATAATAGTGTCTAGGTTTTGTAACTGTATATGGGATGGATCACTAGGTGGGGTAGTACCTGGATGGTCTTTCCCTCAGACTCTGCTCCACACTTTGTCTCTGTATCTTCTTCTGTGGGTATTTTGTTCCCCCTTCTAAGAAGAACAGAGTATCCATACTTTGTTCTTCCTCCTTCTTGGGTATCATTCAATATGCGAAATGTGCCTTGGGTATTCCAAGCTTCTGGGCTAATATCCCAGAGTTCATACTCTGTGTGTTCTTTTGGGATTGGGTTTTATCACTCAGAATGATATTTTCCAATTCCACCCATTTGCCTAAGAATTTCATGAATTCATTGTTTTTAATAACTGAGTAGTATTCCATTGTGTAAATATACCACATTTTCTGTATCCATTCTTCCATTGAGGGACATCTGGGTTCTTTCCAGCTTCTTGCTATTATAAATAGTGCTGCTATGAACATTGTGGAGCATGTCTCCTCATTACATGCTGGAGAATCCTCTGAGTATATATCCAGAAGTGGTATAAGAGGGTCCTTTGGTAGTATTATGTGCAGCTTTCTGAGGAACTGCCAAACTGATAAACCAAACAAGTGAAAGATCTCTATGACAAGAAGTTCAAGTCTCTGAAGAAAGAAATTGAAGACATCAGAAGATGGAAATATAGCTCATGCTCATGAATTGGTAGGATTAATATAGCAAAAATGTCCATTTTGCCAAAAGCAATCTACAGATTTAATGTAATGCCCCCCAAAAAATTCCAACTCAACTCTTCATAGAGTTAGAAAGAGCAATTCTCAAATTCATCTGGAATAACAAAAACCCAGGATAGCTACAACAATTCTCAACATTAAATAAACTTTGGGGGAAATCAGTATCCCAGACCTCAAGCAGTAATATATAGCAATAGTGTTTAAAAAAAAAAACCTGCATGGAATTGATACAGTAACAGGCAGGTAGATCAATGGAATAGAATTGAAGACACAGAAATGAACCCACACTTGATTGGCCTTTGTCACTTGATCTTTGACAAAGAAACTAAAACTATCCATTGGAAAAAAAAGATAGACTTTCAACAAATGGTGCTGGCTCACCTGGTGGCTAGCATGCAGAAGAATGCAAATTAATCCATTCTTATCTCCTTGTACTAAGCTCAAGTCCAAGTGCATCAAGGACCTTCACATAAAACCAGACACACTGAAATTAATAGAAAAGAAACTGGGGAAGAGCATTGAATACATGGGTACAGGGGAAATTTTCCTCAACAGAACACTAATAGTTTATACTCTAAGATCAAGAATTGACAAATGGGACTTCATAAAATTACAAAGCTTCTGTAAGGCAAAAAACCTTGTCAATTGTAATCCTTGACAAAACTGTAACCAACAAATTTGGAAAAGATCTTTACCAACTCTACATCTGACTGATGGCTAATATCCAATATATCCAAAGAACTCAAGAAGTCAGACTCCAGAGAACCAAAAAACCCTATTAAAAAATGAGGTATACAGCTAAACAAAGAATTTTCACCTGAGGAATACTGAATGGCTGAGAAGCACCTAAAAAAAAAAAATGTTCAACATCCTTAGTCATCAGGGAAATGCAAATCAAAACAACCCTGATATTTTACTTCACACCAGTCAGAATGACTAAGATCAAAAACTGAGGAGAAAGCAGTTGCTAGTGAGGATGTGGAGAAAGATCAACATTCCTCCACTGCTGGTGGGATTGCAAAGTGGTACAACTACTCTGGAAATGAAATGATTTTTGTTGTTGTTGTTTATTTGAGACAGTGTTTCTCCTGGACCAATTGCCATCAAAGAGGTGTCACCTAGCAACTGATGAAAACAGATGCAGAGATTCGCAGCCAAATATTAGGCAGAGCTTGCAGTTCGTTTGCTTTTTGAAGGAGCTATCATTTGAATATGCATTGCTATAGTCTCCACCCAAAACTTGTTGCTAGTTCTGTAATGTAGAAACTATCAGCTTCCTTATCTGTGAACAGATAGTTTATTACAAAATATGTAAGCAATTCTGAGTTGAAGTCGGATAGGGACATTCTACAGCACTGGTATTTTGAGTTTAGCCAAAAATACAAGATGGACTCAAAGAGTACATTTCTGTAATTAGCAATTCATTTCATGACTGCTCTATGAGTTCCCCACCCAGCTCTTTCACACAATGCGTCTGATGCACACACTATTTAAGAATTGTATCATTTTCTATAAATGGATCAGATAATCTGTAGAGGGAAAATGTGAAATGGGATGTATTTGCTCCTGAGGCTGCAGTTCTAGCCCTAAGTTCTTTTCCAGTATCTATTCTGGTATCATTCTTTAAAGTACAAGTTTTTGGGGAATCTTTCTATATCAAATTTTCCCTATGAACTATGACAGTGACAGGCCGAACTTTTGTGTATACTCTATCAGAAGACCCAAAACAAAATCCACCAGGCTTGTTTTCAATTACTGGTTTTTAAAATGTTTTCAATAGTATAAACCATTTCGTGATGTCACATGTGCCTCATTTTTCTGAGTGTTTATAAAATGTAAAGATAACTAATGAATAATGAAAGCAATAAAGAGTAAAATGAAGTCAGACACATTTCTAAATCTATCTATTTTGAATTTGGAAGTAGATAACACCTAAAACTGGTGATATGTGATGTGACATTTTTCTCATTTGTGATTTGTGACATTATATGTGTAACTGTTTCTAAGTAACTGTTTTTAAAATAACTTTAAGCTCTCAAGCTCAGTTATTTAAGTTACCCAATTAAATAGGTAGGATTCAAAATTATCACTTCTTTTCTTGGAAGTTTATATAAACAGAAAATAGATGGAACTATGTTCATTATTTAAGTATTTTTCTATAATGTTTTTATTGTCACAAAATGAAGGTGTTATCAGTAACTCAGCAAATGAGTCATTTGGCCAATTAAATTGATTAATTATAACTATATATCTCCTAATAAGACATTCATATAAAGTAGTACATATTACACAAAATTGAGTAAGTTAGTACTATAGTTTTATATAAAGCCCTAAGTATGAATTAGGAGACAATACATTACACCATTTCAGAAGTTTCTGTTATGATATCTGTTTTGCAGTAACAGCAAGATGATGATCTTTCTTAAATCATAGAGCATTCAGTAGCAGTGGCAGACATTAGTCTGTGGTTCATCATCATGTGCATATTTTTCATGTAGCAAATAGAACTAGTCATGTAACCTATCAGAAAAGCCATTGTAAAGATGGGATAATTATGAGAAGAGTTTAGGGTATTCTGTGGAACAAAGTAAATATCCTGTGAAACTGTTATCAACTGTTAGAGAATTTTTCATGAAATTTTTGGCTATTGACAGAAAAATAAAATAAATTTAACATGCAGCTCAGTCAAATGGCCTCCAGTTAGGAAGACACTCCTGTTATCTCATTGAAAGAATAAAGAGAAAAGGAATCAGAGGGACAATGAATGTGGCTTAGTATCTGGACCCCTGTTCTCAAGTTTATTCTGCTGTCACAGCATCTGGATGGTTCTGTGTACATTCCTGAACATATGAAAATTAGATGTATTTACTTTCATTACATAGAACAGGATTTAGCTGAAAAGAGTATATGTAGTTACTTGGGTTTCTATTTATGATTTAATTACATGTACAGAGTGTAACTCATAATATCAGATCAAAGCCACGAGCACAGGTGTCAATGAGTAACTAAGATAGCTTGTTTTTACCTCATGGGAAGGAGGATTTAGAGATGTGTCTGACTTTATTAGCTGCTGTTTATTGCTTTCATCATCCATTAGTAATCTTTAAATTTTAAAAACATAGAAAAATTATAGGCAAATGTCACATCATAAAATTGTTTATATTATAGAAATCACTTTGAAAACGAGTAATGGAAAAGAAGCTGGTGGTCCCATGTCACAAGAAACATTGTCTGCAGGCTTCATAAAGTGACTAACATTCTGAGCAACTTCAGAACCACACTGTCCCTGTTCGTCTTTGCATAAGATTCCTGATCTATGCACATCTATGTTTAAAATAAGGACATGAAATTAAATTCTCATTTTTAAGCCTATAAATCTCTAGACTGTTGAATGTTTGTTGCCAGTGGCATGTGTCAAGAGAATGGACCTTTGAACAGGAAGTGATTTGTGAGCAACAGGAAATACAAAGTAGAGACCATGTGAAGTCTGTTCAGAGGAAAGGAGGCATTCAAAAAAAAATTATGAACTTTCTTCCATGAGTAGAGGACAGAGAATTATTGACAGTAAATGACTCCACTCAGACACAAACAGAAGACCAACCAACTAGTCAACATCTTCTGCAAATATTTTCAAAAATGCTGGGAGATGTCTTTAGACCAGGAGTGGTATCTACATTTCCATTATGTCTGACCTCTTTCCTGTTGCTTTGGAGTGTTTTAATGCCTTAAAGTGCACTTTAAAGAGTATACTGATGGAAGACAAGCTGTGAATAAAAGCTCTGTTCTTGTTCAAAGCACTACATTTTTACAAGAGAGAAAATAGGCTTAGAGTAAGTAAGATTTCTCTAAAGCCACAGAGGGAAAATAAAACAAATCCTAGAACTTCCTAAGTGGTTTCCTGTATCATGTCACTCTGATCAACAACATAGCGCTTTTATTATCAGGGATCATAAGAACAACTGGTTCCAGGAATGTATTAAAAGGATCCTACTTACAGTGAAATATAAAGTAATATTAAGTGGATGTCTCCAACCATGTGCAATCCTGATACACAGCTGGGTATAAGCAAACAGAAATACACTAAGGAGAAGAGCCCATTCCTCCCTCACTTTGTGCTGTTAATTTTAGAAATGAGAGCTGGTCAAAAAATTGTTATCAGGCGAGTTGTTAATGTTTTCTTACAGAAAGCATCCTTATCTGTCAAGGAAGCATAAAATGATAACACTGCACACCACTAAAAAGAGAACAAAATACATCAAGTAGCACCACATGCTGGGAAAGATCCAGGCAAACTAGATCATGGCCTTATTACTGGTATGAATGTTAAATGGCTAGTAGTCAAGAATATAGTTTGTTTCTTTATCAAGCTCTCTTCTTAGTATTTCTGGAATGTGCTCTGTGTTTTTGGATGATCTCTGCTCTGTAGTTATCCCTTCCTTCTGACAAACAAATGCAGACAATCCACACTTAACCAAGTCTTGAACAAAAAATGACTTTATCCTGGAAGTCCTTCTTTCTTTATGAATTTGGTCACTTCTGTCAACAATTCTTCATCTACTTGCTAGCTCTTAAAATTTCCTAGAGAAGAGTCTTAAAAGACACAGCTCAGAATGGAGCTCAGTAGAGGGCAGTTTATTAATGGCCAGCCATGGAGGATATGGGAGTTTCTCTATAAAGATCAGCAGCAGGATTTCACAGATTGACCCTGCTGTGCTTCTGTTCCTGGCTGCATGTCTTTTCTGATAACTTTCTGACTGCTATAGAGGATATGTCTTAACCTGTAGTTCCTACTAGGTGCAGGCATGTTGTGGATTGTCCTGCTGCTGTTTGTATTTTGATGCTAATTCTTATATCCATGGAGGCTGTAGAGGAGCAGCAAATTAGGTACTCAGGTGACTTCTTATGAACCTCCCCACCTTAACTTGTGAAATAAAGGCTAGAGCCAGTGGTTGGGCAGTGGAAGGGACGGTGGAGCTGAAAAGTTTTGGGGAGAAGGAGAAGGAGGAGAAAAGATGGATGGAGAAGAAGACAATATATATAGCCACAGATAGCTATGAATAACATAAAAGGATAGACTAATTGGGATAACTTGTCTGATCTAGGTGGGCAGCATGTATCATTATCAACTGACTCTGAGTGTATTGTATTCAATGTATCAATTGACTCTGAATCTTTTGAATTGAGAATTTATACACATATGAGAATGACTGATAATCATAAGCTTCTAGAGTTCTGACTTGCTGGGTTCATGCCCTGACAGAGACCAATACCTCACAAAATGTCTTTCTGCTCATATTTTCATAGTAGCTTAAACACTGTCAGTATTTCCTAACTACTATAAGAATATATGGTAAAATGCTTTCTAAGTAAGATGTATATCTTTTCCTTACTGAGTGTAATTTTCTTATGGTTTGAACTCAAAGTGTCTTTTGAAGACCCCTCCGTAAAAAGCTACATCCCAGGATCATGTTGTTGGGGGACATTAGAGCCTGTAAGGGGTGGGGCCTTCAGTTTATGGCAATGTTATCCTTGAAATGGCACAGTGGAACCTAACCATTTTGTCTTCTTCCTCTCCTCTTTTTCCTACCCATGAGATGAGTACTCTGCCTTCTCACTGGGCTTTCTGAATGCCTGCTGTACTCAAAGCTACAGGGACAACTCATTCCTGGCTAAGACTTCTGAATCTCTGAATCACAACCATCCCTGTCTTTCCTAAGTTATGTAGCTCTTTGTTCAGTAACAGAAACAGCTATTTGTTCAGTAACAGTGAAGAATACTGATATCTGCAACAGGGAATTGACTGTTAGAACACTGGTGTGTCAGACTTGACCTGAAGACATATGGATCATTGTAGAATCAACATAAATCCATTCTTCTCCCTGACAGCTTCTTCAAATTGCCTGTAAAAGGCTTTATATGAATTATTTCTAAATAAAGTCATTATTTTTCTCAAAACTCACAGATGATTGTCTAACAACTTCTATAAATTATTTTGATTAATATGAGTATGCTCATTATATAAATTTAGCTTATAGTGCAAAAGTTTACTGAATATTAACTATCTAATCTATCAAATCTTGATAAATTGTACCTCTAAAGGTTAAAAACATACCTGATAATTTATATTCTTTTTGAAAATTAGCAGTATTTGCCTATATATACATGTAATATGTTATTGTGGGCAGTCTGTGAGCATCTCTATTTTGCCTTATAATATTAATTACATTGAAACCTCTCTTGGTAAAATAGCCAAAAATGAACAAAGACATGTTTGTATTTAGATTTTTGTCTCATGATGCCTTGATTGAAAATATAATACAAAATTCGTGTTTTCATTGTTTTCAACTGTTTTCACATTCTCCTTTTAAATTTTAATATTATACCACTTAATTAATTGAATCAAAAGTCTTCTAGCTCTTATATGGAGACATTAATAAATTCAAGTGCAAAGTACATTCTGTTAATTCATTAAGGAGAATCTCATCACTTTGGAAATACACAAGTTAAATGCCAGTCCTCAGCATTAGTATACCTTGACCTTTTTCTGCTTTGATACTTGCAGCAGATGTCAGACAAAACTGTTATTTTCTTCTGATTAAATGCTCTCTATCATGGTAAAGCATCAGTCTAGCACATTTTATCTCAATGTGTCTGTTTGCATATACAAATACATACTTATTGACATGTATGGAATCATTTTGAAAGGAAGAGTCTTTGTTTGGATTCCTTCCACTTTCCCATTCTCTACAGAGTCTGAAGAGGAGCTTCCCTCTCTGCTCAGATTCTAAAGAACTGGACTTTCTGGACTGCCTGGTCTCCATCTTATAATGGCCCTTGCTTTAGTGCACTGAGTCTCTACAGCAGCTAACCTATGAAAACAGTTTATAATCACCATCTTTCTGCCCCCTACCTTCCCCCACTTTCCTCCCCACCCTCACCCACAACCCCACCCCCACCCCTTTCATCTCTGGAGATATCTTTTTTGACACCAGGTGTTCTCACTTTGCTTTGTGCTGGCAGATACCTCCTCATCAGAATGCACTGGATTTTCTCTTCAAGTTTTCCTCTTGGTAACTTGATATTTTTTAATTTACCCAATACATACCTAGCTTACACAGAATCTGTCTTCTAGATGTTTCCACAGTCAATTTTCCCTGACTCGGCATTTGTCCACGTGATGATTTATCATCATAACATATTAAGATGCTAAATTTGATGCTCTCCCCAAATTCCCAGTATCATAGCACCCAAACATGCTTTCATTTCTTGAAGTCACACAAAGACTTGTGTGGTTAATATAAAACCCTCAGAATCATCACAGATCTACCCCTGATACATGTCAATGTCTTGTGTAGTACATTAATCAAACTCTTCAAAAAAAGCTACCCAGAGTAACCCCAAAATACACAGTTCTCTTAGCACTACTACCAAGATAGTCAAGACACAAAACTGTAAATTAAACTTGGGGTTTTAATGATGTCTCTTAACACTATGACATTCAGAACCAATACTGAAACCATTTTGTAATGCATTTGTCTATGGTCTACAGAAGGACCACACCAAGAAGCAAATGAGCAAGGATTAGATAGAAGAACTGACTCCCACAAGCAGATTGTCTGCAAATCAGGTATTAAATACCACACATCCAATTTAAGGCTTCAAGACCATCAGGACCAACAGCATGATGCTCCAATGTTAACTTTAATAGCTGCTAATAATTGGTTATTTTAACTATATTTATAAGGTTTTCATACTTACTTCCCCCTTTAAAATCCTCTGAAAAAATTTGTGGCCATTGCTAGATTGTGTCTACCAAATAGGTGTTTTTATAAATAAAAGTATAACCAATGTATCTTCATACAAAATAAAATGTGTATGAACTAATATAGTTTTAAAAAATACTTAATAAATAAATAGTCAATCATATTTAAATCAAAATAGACGATTATGGTCTTCCCCATAAGTTGACAAAGGTTTTTATGTAGGCTTTCTTTAACTAAATTATTTATTTCATAATAACTTTAATCTAAAAGGGAGAATTATTAATTTCCTGTCATTATTTTAGTTTTATCTATAATATTTTTAATCCTAACCTTCCAAAATATACCAATGAGAATGATGTAAGTACTGTAGCAATACCACTGGTTTTCACTTTTTTGATGTGTTTTCATGTGACAAATGATTGTTTTTTACTACTGTAACTAGTACATTGTCCTTGAACAGTTGTTTGTAGTCAGTATCAGATTGTCATCTGTGTCTTTTAATCATATCCATTATATCATTAGGAATGTAGTATAGAGAGGTGTAAGCTGGATGCAATATTAAACAGTTGTCTTGTACATTCATTCAATTACTTCTATATTGCTTTGAAATTGAGATCTTTATGTTTTTGTCTAAACACTTGCTGTCTTAGTCATGGATTCTATTCCTGCACAAACATCATGATCAAGAAGCAAGTTGGGGAAGAAAGGGTTTATTCAGCTTACATTTCCACATTGCTTTTCATCACTAAAGGAAGTCAGGACTGGAACTTAAGCAGGTCAGGAAGGAGGAGCTGATGCAGAGGCCAAGGAGGGATGTTTCTTACTGGTTTGATTCCCCTGGCTTGCACAGTTTGCTTTCTTATACAAGCCCAAAGATGCTGGGCCCTCTCCTATTGATCACTAATTGAGCAAATGCCTTACAGCTGGATATCATGGAGGCATTTCCTCACCTGAAGTCCCTTTCTTTGTGATAACTCCAGCTTGTTTCACACAAAACCAGCCAGTACACTTGTCTACAGATCTTATCCTAAATTTTATTTAAAAGAAAAATCTGTAAAATAGTCATTCTAGCAAAAGTAATCTATATATTCAATGAAATTCCTTTCAAAATTCCACTATAATTCTTTACAGACATTGATATGACAATTCTTGGTTTCATTAAAAAAAACAAACAGTCCTAGGATAACTAAAAGAATTTTGAACAATAAAAGAATTGCTAGATATTCCTTCATTAGCAATGTTGAGTTGTATCTCTAAGCTGTACTAATAAAAGTAATATGAAATAGATTCTTAAACAGACACATTGTTCAACAGAATTGAAGGCCCAGACATAAATCTACACACATATGGAAACCTGATTTTCTTTATAAAGAAGCTAAATATACAACACAGCATCTTCACCAAGTGGTGCTGAACAAATTGGTTGTCTGTGTGTATAAGAATGCATATTTCCGGGTATTGGTGGTGCATGCCTGTAATTGCAGCACTCTGGGAGGCAGAGACAGGTGGCCAGTTCGAGGCCAGCCTAGTCTACAGAGTGAGTTCCAGGACAGCCAGGGCTATACAGAGAAACCCTGTCTCGAAAAAACCAAATCCAAAAAAAAAAAAAAAATGCCTATTTAATCACCCTGAAAAAACCTCAAGTCCAAGTGGATCAAAGACTTTAATGTAAAATCAGATACACTGAACTTAATAGAAGATAAAGTAGGTCATACCTTTAAACTCATTGGCATAGGAGATAGCTATCTGAATAGAACATCTGTAATATTAATCAATCCAAAGTCAACAATTAATAAATGGGACATCATAAAACAAAAAGTCTTCTGTAACTAGACAAAGTGACAACCTCAAAATGAAAAAGATTTTTACTAGAGACCTCGGCGGCGGCGGCGGCGGCGGTAGCAGTGGCTGCTCCAGCTGAAGGGCCATCAGCGGTGGAACCAAGGCGACACAGGGTCCAGTTAGGCCCTGCGCCCACGACCACTGACCTTCGCTGACCAGCCGGGCAGCAAGCAACTGCGGTTCTGCGGAGCCTTTCGCTGCACGGAAGCCACTTCAGAACTCGGCTGCCCGCCAGTCAGGAGAGACTCACCGCCATCTTGATCCCGGGCTCCAGAGATCGGTCAGACTGAGGTACACAAACATAATCCTAGGCCCAACACCGCAGGGGTCTGAGCCAGACGGGCGTTGGCCTGCACCCAGGCCCTGGGCTGTTCGAGTGGCCATCGGGGCGCCAACCCAGCCAGGAGTTTTTTTTTTGCCCCGGCCAGTGCACGCACCACCATTTTGCCTACAGGAGCCAGAGTGCTCGGGAGGGCAGAGACTGCTAACAAGCGTAGCCTGAGGCTAACAAAACGGGGGTCTAGGCCCCAAAAGGCACAGGACTGACCCCAAGAACTGGGCGGCTTGGTGGGCCATCTGTGTGTCAACCCGCCCAGGAGGTTATTAGCACAACAGACTCTCCCGGTGCTTTCGGGGAGCGCGGACGCGCACGCCCGCCATCCGGGTCACCTGGCGGACCCAAATAACAGACATAGCCCTAGGGGAACTTTGCTCGGACCTTGGCCTCCCAGGCGTTTGCCTGGACTCAGGGCCCGGGCGACAAGGCTAACCTAGTGTGCGCCAGCCCGGTTGGGGAAATCGGCTGCCCAGCGGAGTGAGCGGAGCACAGGGGAGGTCACAGCAACATTCACCTTCGGAGCTCCCTGGGGGTGCACACGGGTTCCACCTGGTCCACAGACACAATCTGGGGCAAGGCCTCAGGCAGAAGCCCCCAGCTCAACTCTCTCCGCTTCAGATCAGCCTGGGTGGCCGCCACATCTCCAGGTCCCTCAAGAGGCTAGTGGGGGCTTCCGGGCGGCCAGCTGGGAGAAGTCGGTGTGCTCCAATAAATCCTGCGGGCCCCAGCAGGAGCCTTCAGGTGCCTGCTTCGGGATCTGAACAGCCTGGACAACAGCACCCTGTCTACAGGCAGTGCAGAGTGTAAGCTGTGCACCAGAGGCCAACGGGGAAGGGGCAGCTTGCACTGGTGAGTCCAGCACTGACAAGACCAAGTAACACCAGTGAGAGCTAGATGGCAAAAGGCAAACGCAGAAACGTCACTAACAGAAATCAAGGCAATATGGCAACATCTGAACCAAATTCTCCTCTACCAGCAAGTCCTGGATACCCCATCACACCAGTAAAACAAGATTTGGATTTAAAATCACTGGTCATGATGCTGGTACAGGAACACATGAAGGACATTCAGGAGAAAATGGATCAAAAGTTAGAAGCCCTTGCAAGGGAAACACAAAAATCATTGAAAGAAATCCAGGAGAATACAAAAGCCAACAAGGAGGAAATGCAAAAAACACTTAAAGAAATACAGGAGAACTTTGCTCAACAGGCTGAGGTCATGAAAGACGAAATACAAAAATCTCTTAAAGAAATACAGGAGAACTTTGGTCAACAGGCTGAGCTCATGAAAGAGGAAACACAAAAATCTCTTAAAGAATTACAGGAAAACATAAACATGCAAGGGAAGGAGCTAAGCAAAACCATCCAGGATCTAAAATCAGAAGTAGAAACAACTAAGAAAACTCAAAGGGAGACAACTTTGGAGATAGAAAGCCTTGGGAAGAAATCAGGGGACAGAGATGCAAATATCAACAACAGAATACAAGAGATAGAAGAAAGAATCTCAGATGCTGAAGATTCCATAGAAACCATGGACTCAACAGTTAAAGAAAATGCAAAGTGCAAAAAGCTTGTAACCCAAAATATCCAGGAAATCCAGGACACAATGAGAAGACCAAACCTAAGGATTATAGGCATAGATGAGAGTGAAGATTTACAACTTAAAGGGCCAGCAAATATCTTCAATAAAATTATGGAAGAAAACTTCCCTAACCTAAAGAGAGAGATGCCCATGAATATACAAGAAGCCTACAGAACTCCAAACAGACTGGACCAGAACAGAAATACTTCCCGTCACATAATAATCAAAACACCAAATGTTCTAAACAAAGAAAGAATACTAAAGGCAGTAAGAGAAAAAGGCCAAGTAACATATAAAGGAAGACCTATCAGAATCACAGCAGACTTTTCACCTGAGACTATGAAGGCTAGAAGGTCCTGGGCAGATCTCATGCAGACTCTAAGAGAACACAAATGCCAACCAAAACTACTATATCCAGCAAAACTCTCAATCACCATAGATGGAGAAACTAAGATATTTCACGACAAAACCAAGTTCACCCAATATCTATCCACAAACCCAGCCCTAAAAAGGATAATAGGAGGACAACACCAATACAAGGAGGGAAACTCCACCCTGAAAAAAGCAAGATAGTAACCTTTCATCAAACCCAAAAGAAGTTAAGCAATCAAATTTAAAAAATAACGTCAAAAATGATAGGAAGTAACAATCACTATTCCTTAATATCTCTTAACATCAATGGACTCAATGCCCCAATAAAAAGACACAGACTAACTGACTGGATACATAAACAGGACCCTACATTTTGCTGCTTACAGGAAACACACCTCAGGGTCAAAGACAAACACTACCTTAGAGTAAAAGGCTGGAAGACAATTTTACAAGCAAATGGTCTCAGGAAACAAGCTGGAGTAGCCATTTTAATATCAGATAAAATTGACTTTCAACCCAAAGTCATCAAAAGAGACTCTGAGGGACACTTCTTGCTGGTCAAAGGAAAAATACAACAAGAAGAACTCTCAATCCTGAACATCTATGCTCCAAATGCAAGGGCACCCTCTTTCATAAAAGAAACTTTATTAAAACTCAAAGCACACATTGCACCTAACACAATAATTGTGGGTGACTTCAACACTGCACTTTCCTCAATGGACCGATCAGGAAAACAGAAACTAAACAAGGACACAATGAAACTAATTGAAGCTTTGGACCAATTAGATTTAACAGATATATATAGAACATTCTATCCTAAAACAAAAGAATATACCTTTTTTTCAGCACCTCA
Source organism: Apodemus sylvaticus (assembly GCF_947179515.1). Taxonomy (NCBI): domain Eukaryota; kingdom Metazoa; phylum Chordata; class Mammalia; order Rodentia; family Muridae; genus Apodemus; species Apodemus sylvaticus. The sequence continues at coordinate 159,353,063 of NC_067472.1, read as the reverse complement.
TGGTACCTTCTCCAAAATCGACCATATAATTGGTCACAAGACAGACCTCAACAAATATAAGAAGATAGAACTAATCCCATGCCTCCTATCTGATCACTATGGAATAAAAGTGGTCTTCAATAGCAACAGAAACAACAGAAAACCCACATACACGTGGAAATTGAACAATACTCTACTCAATGACACCTTGGTCAAGGAAGAAATAAAGAAAGAAATTAAAGACTTTTTAGAACACAATGAAAATGAAAACACAACATACCCAAATCTATGGGACACAATGAAAGCAGTGCTAAGAGGAAAACTCATAGCCCTGAGTACCTCTAAAAAGAAAATGGAGAGAGCATACATTACCAACTTAATGACACACCTGAAAGCCCTAGAACAAAAAGAAGCTATTTCACCCAGGAGGAGTAGAAGGCAGGAAATCATCAAACTCAGGGCCGAAATCAATCAAGTAGAAACAAAGAGAACCATACAAAAAATCAACAAAACTAGGAGCTGGTTCTTTGAGAAAATCAACAAGATAGATAAACCCTTAGCCAGACTGACCAAAGGGCACAGAGAAAGTATCCAAATTAACAAACTTAGAAATGAAAAGGGAGACATAACAACGGAAACTGAGGAAATCCAAAAAATCATCAGATCCTACTACAAGAGCCTGTACTCAACACAACTGGAGAATCTGGAGGAAATGGACAATTTCCTTGACAGATACCAAATACCAAAATTAAATCAGGACCAACTAGACCATCTAAACAGTCCCATAAAGCCTAAAGAAATAGAAGGAGTCATAGAAAGTCTTCCAACCAAAAAAAGCACAGGACCAGATGGTTTCAGTGCAGAATTCTACCAGACCTTCAAAGAAGAGTTAACACCAATACTCTTCAAACTATTCCACAAAATAGAAACAGAAGGAACACTACCCAATTCCTTCTACGAAGCCACAATTACGCTGATACCAAAGCCACACAAAGATCCAACAAAGAAAGAGAACTTCAGACCAATTTCCCTTATGAACATCGATGCAAAAATACTCAACAAAATTCTTGCCAACCGAATCCAAGAACACATCAAAACGATCATCCACCATGATCAAGTAGGCTTTATCCCGGGAATGCAGGGTTGGTTCAATATACGGAAATCCATCAATACAATCCACTACATAAACAAACTCAAAGAACAAAACCACATGGTCATTTCATTGGATGCTGAAAAAGCATTTGACAAAATTCAGCATCCTTTCATGCTTAAAGTCTTGGAGAGAACAGGAATTCAAGGCCCATACCTAAACATAGTAAAAGCAATATACAGCAAACCGGTAGCCAGCATCAAACTAAACGGAGAGAAACTTGAAGCAATCCCACTGAAATCAGGGACCAGACAAGGCTGCCCCCTTTCTCCTTATCTTTTCAATATTGTACTTGAGGTACTAGCTCGGGCAATTCGACAACATAAGGAGGTCAAAGGGATACAAATTGGAAAGGAGGAAGTCAAACTATCATTATTTGCAGACGACATGATCGTCTACCTAAGTGACCCAAAGAACTCCACTAGAGAACTCCTACAGCTGATAAACAACTTCAGCAAAGTGGCAGGTTACAAAATCAACTCAAGCAAATCAGTGGCCTTCCTATACTCAAAGGATAAGCAGGCTGAGAAAGAAATTAGGGAAATGACCCCCTTCACAATAGCCACAAACAGTATAAAGTATCTTGGGGTGACTCTTACCAAACATGCGAAAGATCTGTATGGCAAGAACTTCAAGACTCTGAAGAAGGAAATGGAAGAAGACCTCAAAAAATGGGAAAACCTCCCATGCTCATGGATCGGTAGAATCAATATAGTTAAAATGGCCATTTTGCCTAAAGCACTATACAGATTCAATGCAATACCCATCAAAATCCCAACTCAATTCTTCACAGAGTTAGAAAGAGCAATTATCAAATTCATCTGGAACAACAAAAAACCCAGGATAGCTAAAACTATTCTCAGCAACAAAAGAAAATCTGGGGGAATCAGTATCCCTGACCTCAAGCAATACTACAGAGCAATAGTGTTAAAAACTGCATGGTATTGGTACAGTGACAGGCAGGAGGATCAATGGAACAGGATTGAAGATCCAGAAATGAACCCACACACCTATGGCCACTTGATCCTCGACAAAGAGGCTGAAAACATCCAATGGAAAAAAGATAGCCTTTTCAACAAATGGTGCTGGTTCAACTGGAGGTCAGCATGCAGAAGAATGCGAATTGATCCATCCTTGTCTCCTTGTACTAAGCTCAAATCCAAATGGATCAAGGACCTCCACATAAAGCCAGACACTCTGAAGCTAATAGAAAAGAAACTGGGGAAGACCCTTGAGGACATCGGTACAGGGAGAAAGTTTCTGAACAGAACACCAATAGCGTATGCTCTAAGAGCAAGAATTGACAAATGGGACCTCATAAGGTTACAGAGTTTCTGTAAGGCAAAGGACACCATCAAGAGGACAGATCGGCAACCAACAAATTGGGAAAAGATCTTCACCAATCCTACATCAGATAGAGGGCTAATATCCAATATATATAAAGAACTCAAGAAGTTAGACTCCAGAAAACCGAACAACCCTATTAAAAAATGGGGTACAGAGTTAAACAAAGAATTCTCACCTGAAGAACTTCGGATGGCGGAGAAGCATCTTAAAAAATGCTCCACTTCATTAGTCATTAGGGAAATGCAAATCAAAACAACCCTAAGATTTCATCTTACACCAGTCAGAATGGCTAAGATTAAAAATTCAGGAGACAGCAGGTGTTGGAGAGGGTGCGGAGAAAGAGGAACACTCCTCCACTGCTGGTGGGGTTGCAAATTGGTACAACCACTCTGGAAAGCAGTCTGGCGGTTCCTCCGAAAACTGGGCACCTCACTTCCAGAAGATCCTGCTATACCACTCCTGGGCATATACCCAGAGGATTCCCCACCATGTAATAAGGATACATGCTCTACTATGTTCATAGCAGCCCTATTTATAATTGCCAGATGCTGTAAAGAACCCAGGTATCCCTCAACAGAAGAGTGGATACAAAAAATGTGGTATATCTACACAATGGAGTACTATTCAGCCATTAGAAACAATGAATTCATGAAATTCTTAGGCAAATGGATGGAGCTAGAGAACATCATACTAAGTGAGGTAACCCAGACTCAAAAGGTGAATCATGGTATGCACTCACTAATAAGTGGTTATTAACCTAGAAAACTGGAATACCCAAAACATAATCCACACATCAAATGAGATACAAGAAGAAAGCAGGAGTGGTCCCAGGTTCTGGAAAGACTCAGTGAAACAGTATTTGGCAAAACCAGAACGGGGAACTGGGAAGGGGTGGGAGGGAGGACAGGGGAAGAGAAGGGGGCTTACGGGACTTTCGGGGAGGGGGGGGCTAGAAAAGGGGAAATCATTTGAAATGTAAATAAATTATATCAAATAAAAAAAAAAAGACAAAAAAAAAAAAAAAGAAAAAGATTTTTACTAATTCCACATCCTATGTAAGATTAATATCTAAAATATATTTTTAAAAAAATCTCACAAAATTAGATAATAAAAAACCTTAATCTAATAAAAATGGAAAGCAAATATTCTCAACATTGGAATTTCAAATGGCAGAGAAACACTTGAAATATTTAACATTCTCAGCTTTCAGGGAAATGTAAAACAAAATTATTTTGAGATTACATCTTACACCTATCAGATTGGCTAAAGCTAATGCTTGTAATGAAGTGGAGGAAGGGGAATACTCCTTCATTATTGGTGGAAGTACAAACTGTTACAGCCACTGTGTAAATCTCAGTGGTGGTTGCTCAGAAATTTGACTATTGATGTACCCCAAGACATATCTACACCACTCTTCAGCATGTACACAAAGGACAATTCATCTTAGAACAAGGACACTTGCTCAGCCATTGTATCTTTATTCATAATAGTCAGAAACTGGAAACAACCTAGATGTCACTCAACAGAAGAACTGATAAGAAAATATGGTTGACTTACAAAATGGTGTTTAAAAAATGACATCATAAAATGTGTAGGTAAATGGATGGAAATAGAAAACAAAAACATTCTGACTGAGGTAATCCAGACTTAGAAAGATAAATATGACACATATTCCTACATACATAAATATAAGTCATTAAGTAAATGATAACCAAGTTATAATCCACAGCCTCATAGAGGTTAGGCAAAGAGAAAGTATCTGGGAACAATTCAGAGATAACTCAGAGAGAAGTGAAGAGAATAGATCTGATGGGCAGACTGGAGGTGGGTGGAGATAGTGTGGGAAAATCAAGATGGGGAAGAGAGCATGGAGGAAGAGAGTATAATGAGAGATGGAGGAATATTTGGGAGGTGAGATAGAAACATGATGTAATGTAAACTATCAAGAATCTATGAAGATGCTTCTAATGAAGACTCCTAGTTATGGGAGATATATAGTAGAGTTTCAACTGTCTATCTTTCATAGCCAGGCAAGGCTTCCAGTGGTGGGTCTAGGTTTCATTTTGTTAAGTTGTTGGCCAATGGAGTCTCATAGAAAGCCCCAAATAAGTCAGGCTTTTGGTAAGAAAACTATTCAATATAGTACTTGAAGTTCCATCTAGAGAAATAAGACAACAAAAGGAGATAAAGGAGCTACAACTTATGAAGAAAGAATCAAAGTATTACTATTTGAGGATTATATGATAGTATTCTTAAGTGACCCCCAAAATCTACTAAAGTACTCCTGCATATGACAAACAGCTTCAGAAAAGTGACTGGATACAAAATTAATTCAAATCTGTAGTCAAACTTTATATAAATGATAAACCCGACAAGAAGAAAATTAGGGAATCAGCACAATATACAACAGCAACAAATAATATAAAATGTGTTCCTATAACTAACTCAACAAGTGAAATACCTATATGACAAGAACTTCAAGTCTCTGTAAAAGGAAATGGAAGAAGATATCCAAAGATGGAAAGATCTCTCATGATCATGGATCAGTAGGATTAACATACAAAAAATGTCCATCCTACCAAAAACAATCTAAAGATACAGTGCAATTCCCATTAAAATTTCAACACAATTTTTATAGATCTTGAAAGAGCAATTCTCAGCATGGAAGAGTTTTCCATTTTCTGAGGTCTTCTTCAATTTTCTTCTTCAGAGACCTGAAGTTCTTGTCATATAGATCTTTCACCCGTTTGGTTAGAGTCACACCAAGATACTTTATATTGTTTGTGGCTATTGTGAAGGGTGTCATTTCCCTAACTTCCTTCTCAGCCTGCTTATCCTTTGAGTATAGGAAGGCAACCGATTTGCTTGAGTTGATTTTATAACCAGCAACTTTGGTGAAGTTGTTTATCAGCTGTAGGAGTTCTCTGGTGAAGTTTTTTGGGTCACTTAAGTATACTATCATGTCATCTGTGAATAGTGATCTTCCATGCTCGTGGATTGGCAGGATTAATATAGTTAAAATGGGCATCTTGTTGAAAGCAATATACAGATTCAATGCAATCTCCATCAAAATCCCAACTCAGTTCTTCACAGAGTTAGAAAGAGCAATTCTCAAATTCATCTGGAATAACAAAAAACCCAGGATAGCTAAAACTATTCTCAACAGTAAAAGAACTTCTGGGGGAATCAGTATACCAGACCTCAAGCAATACTACAGAGCAATAGTGTTAAAAACTGCATGGAATTGGCACAGTGACAGAAAAGTGGACCAATGGAATAGAATTGAAGATCCAGAAATGAATCCACACACCTATGGTCACTTGATCTTTGACAAGGGAGCAGAAAACAGCCAGTGGAAAAAAGATAGCCTTTTCAAAAATGGTGCTGGTTCAGCTGGAGGTCAGCATGCAGAAGAATTCGAATTGATCCATTCTTATCTCTTTGTACTAAACTCAACTCCAAATGGGTCAAGGACCTCCACATAAAACCAGACACACTGAAACTTATAGAAAAGAAACTGGGGAAAACCCTTGAGGACATGGGCACAGGGGGAAAGTTCCTGAACAGAACACCAATAGCTTATGCTCTAAGATCAAGAATTAACAAATGGGACCTCATAAAATTACAAAGTTTCTGTAAGGCAAAGGACACTGTCAAAAGGACAAATCAACAACCAACAAACTGGGAAAAGATTTTCACCAACCCTACATTGGATAGAGGGCTAATATCCAATATATACAAAGAACTCAAGAAATTAGACCCTGGGGGACCAAATAACACTATTAAAAACGGGGTACAGAGCTAAACAAAGAATTTTCACCTGAAGAAATTTGGATGGCCGAGAAGCACCTTAAGAAATGCTCAACATCATTAGTCATTAGGGAAATACAAATCAAAACAACCCTGAGATTTCTCACACCAGTCAGAATGGCTAAGGTTAAAAACTCAGGAGACAGCAGGTGTTGGCAAGGATGTGAAGAAAGAGGAACACTCCTCTACTGCTGGTGGGGTTGTAAGATGGTACAACCACTTTGGAAATCAGTCTGGAGGTTCCTCAGAAAACTGGACATGACACTTCTGGAAGACCCTGCTATACCTCTCCTGGCCATATACCCGAAGGATTCCCCGGCATGCAATAAAGACATATGCTCCATTATGTTCATAGCAGCCTTATTTATAATAGCCAGAAGCTGGAAAGAACCCAGATGCCCCTCAAAGGAGGAATTCATACAGAAAATGTGGTATATTTACACAATGGAATACTACTCAGCAATTAAAAACAATGAATTCACGAAATTTTTAGGCAAATGGTTGGATCTAGAAAACACCATCCTAAGTGGGGCAACCCATTCAGAAAAAAATAAATATGGAATGCAATCTCTGATTAGTGGATAGTAATTAGTGCAGAAGCTCTGAATACCCAAGGCACAATTAGCATAACAAATGACTCCCATGAAGAAGTAAGGAGAGGGTCCTGATCCTGGAAAGACTTGATCCAGCATTGTAGGGGAGTACCAGGACAGAGAAAAAGGAGAGAGGTGATTGGAGAATGAGTGGAGAGAAGAAGGTTTATGGGACATATAGGGAGGAGGGAACTGGGAAAGGGAAAATCATTTGGAATGTAAACAAAGAATATAGAAAATAAAAATATATAATTAAAAAAAAGAGCAATTCTCAGCTTCTCATAGAAAAACAAAATACCAAAATAGCTAAGGCATTCCTGAACAATAAAAGAACTTCTTGAAGTATCACGATACCTGATCTCAATCTATACTACAGAATGATAGTAATAAAAATTGTATAGTATTGACAGATATACATACAGATTACTCGATGGAATCAAATTGAAGATCCAGAAATAAGCCCACCTGGCTATGAGTTTATTTTGACACTTGATTTTGACAAAAAGCCAAAAATATACAATGAAGAAAAGAAAGCATCTTAAAACCAAAACAAAAACAAAAAAAAAACCAAACAATCAAAAAAAAAAAAAAAAAAAACCATGCACACACTAAGTCTAATAGAAGAGAAAATGGAAAATAGCCTTGACCACTTTGGCACAGCAAACAATTTACTGAACAGAACAGCAATAGCTTAGTGTCCAAGATCAAAAATTGATAAATGGGACCTCATGAAACTGAAAATTCTGTAAGGCAAAGGACACTCAGTAGGACAAAATGGCAGCCATCAGATTGAGGAAAATCTTCACTAAACCTACAGAAGGCTAATCTCCAAAATATATAAAGAACTCAAGAAATTATACATCAACAACTCAAATAAGCAAATACAAAAAGTGAAGTACAGAACTAAACGGAGAATTCTCAATAGAGGAATCTTGAATGGCTGAGAAACGCGTTATGTATCCTTCAAAGTCCTTAGTCATCAGGGAAATACAAATCAAATGACCCTGAGATTCCATCTCACATCCATCAGTATGTGTTCGATAAAAATCTCAATCTCCAGTGACAGCACATGCTGGCAAGGATGTGGTACAAAGGGAACACTCCTCCAATGCTAGTGGGATGCAAACTTGTACAACCACTCAGTTGCTACATTTTACATTTCATATACTACTTAGTGCCCTCATTTTCCTATTCTTTCTTCAATTCAAGTACATTGAGGATGGTCTGAGGTCCTTGTACGTACAAATAAAGAGGAAAGGTAGGAAAAATTAAACACAATGCTCGTCCCTTCAACTGAAGAATTTTACCTGTTTTCCATCTGGAATGACAAGGAAGGATACAGTTTACAACCTACTAATGTTTTGCCACCTGTACGGCCAGTGTTCACCTGGATCCCCCAAGAATATTTTGTTTGTTTATCCCAGATTGTGGCTCTCCAATCTTGAGCACCGTATCTCAGTCTACGAAACCCCTCCTTATGAGGAATTTCACTTATAATTTACAGCAGCATAAATAACATCTGTTACCTTATCAGGCCAATCCTGAATACCATAAGCTATTATGTTTAAACCCATCTCCCTAGATCCTTTTTTTGGAAATTGTTTCCAAGTTAACAGAATGAATCTTTATGGAAGAAGCTACATTTGCTATGCAAACAGTTTTGAAGGAAAAATATATTAAGCTTAGTTGTTCATGTGGGACTAAGTCAGTTGGCATCAGGTGCCCTTCCTACTCTGCTCTCTCACCTTCGACGGTGTGATCTCCTACAACCACAAGTGGATCCAGAGACAAAGGCAAGAACAACTTGGGGTAATGGAGACCTCAGATGGTCATTTGGTTTGTACTTTCTGCTCTACTTTATCCTTTTCAGATCTCCAATGATGATGTTGATGGTTAAACTGTACCCTTATCAGTTTAACAGCCATATTAACCAAATAAAAAATTATCTTGTCTTTTATTACTAAAATTTTATTTTTAAAATTTATGTTTGCTCAAAAACATTAAACATAACAATATAAACAGTTTTATCATGAATTTTAAAGAAAATTAAGGGTATATTACAATGAAAAATGTTTTAAAACATATTTTTCTAGATAATATGGTGGCCAAAAAGTACAAATATATTCTCATGTTTCTTGAGTTCTTTTGAAAGCCAAATGGGGTTAAACCAAAGGTACAATTATTAGGATTTATATCATTTTAATATTTTTTGCCTAAAATGAGTTTTGGTATACATAGAGAATCTGTTGTATCAGATTGTCTGCAAAATGTAATAAAAATTTAAGTCACTCAGCATGTTCTTAATTCATAATATTGTTATATGTTGCTATTTTCACATTTTTGTTTTATTTACAATATCATCAGAATATGTGCTTTCAAGGAAATCTTCAATTGGTTTCTCCCTCAATTTTTTTATGATTAGTTTTCATTTACTTCTAAATACCATGTTACTTAATAAAAAATGTCTTTTTAACCTCAAAATTAAAATTACCTTAGGTTTTAAAAATCCTATACCGCTATGTTAAAAATCTTTACATTTTTAATGACTCCTGTTCATTTTGGGTTTTGTTTTATATTAATTTTACACTTTCCTTTGTTCTGATAAATTATCAGACTCTGACAATGAAAAAAGTTAAAATACTCATGAAAGCCTATATTCTATTTAAAGTGTTTTTTTATATACTGTGAAAGTAGTATTTTACAGTATTCCAAACTTCTAATGCATAATTAGAATGAGCATCAGCTTGTTATCTGGAACTACTGCTGTCTGTCTGTGACATTGTCTCCTCTTAGGTATGTAGACATCTATGCTTAGAGTGCTTTACAGGTATATACAATGCTTCTCCCTAACTTGTCAGCTACAGGATGTATCCCAAGAGCTGGTATGGGACCCAGAGGACACTAGGAAAATACCATTATGTCATATTTTATTCTTTTTCTCCATTTGTAGGCACATACTTTTTTACACATAAATTTTTATATATCCAGTTCCCGAAGGAGACATGTTCATTCATCTTTCAGATCCTCACAGCTCACAAGGGTCCTGGCACATGGTAGGGACTTGATAAATACTTCTTCAGAGCATGACAATTCAAGCCTCCACAACCCCTCTACTGTACAGTAGGCTGACATACAGCAGCACCAGAACCCCGTGTCTGCTCTGCAGAACACGCAACCCCACAGTCGTTTTTGTGAAGGTGTAAAACAGTTTTTGTTCACTTTCTGTGTCAAGTGTTTCACTCACAGAACTGAAATCCTAACAGGCATTTGCCTGGTTGTACTATTTCTTCTTTGTGTTTATGCTTTAAAAAGGATTAATTTTAAGTCCTATCAGTGGTAAGAATCCTGACTTTTGCTCCTAGACGAGTATTTCTTTCCGTTTTTGTCACATATAAAAGCTGCCTGTCGAAACCGAAGGTCATTAGATTACTATTTTCTCTTCTGTCGCCATGCCTTTTGCCACCTCGTCCTCTGAGACCAGTAACTTTGTCTCTGGGTTGGTTACAATGATTACAAAGGACTTTATTGATACAAGGATATTGGCCACCACCACTTGATGCTAGTAAACTTCCAAAGCATTCCAAGCCCAACTAATTATGACGTCTGGGTCTATCTAGCTTAAAGGGAACTATAGATGCTTTGGGAGCTCCGTCTTTAAACAGCAGAGAAAACATCTTCGGCACTATAGTCATTGTTATCTGCAGTAGGCCACCAAGTGAGTGGGTCTTGTGTTTTGGCATTTCTGAAACAGGAATATAGAAATCTGACACTGCCGCAGCAAGGTAAAACATCGCAGAAGAGCCTAGTGGACGAAGAGCCAGGGCTGAAGTCTGCAGCAGATGCAGGTAATCAGCCAATGTGGAAAACTCTTGGTAGAGTTTTGGTAGCTCTGCAATGCTGCAACAAAACAGGAAGTGCATTCTCTTCAGCCTCCTGGCTCAGCTTGCCCACTGGTTTGGGCCAAAGGGTTGACAGCCAGGCCTGTGGTAAGAAGTGGTGGGCATAGGGTAAGGCTGAACGAGTTCAGTACATGAACAGAACCCCATAGCCAACAGCCAGGAAGACCTCTGCAGAAGCTGACGTGAGTCGCCCGCTGCTGAAGTTGTCCAAAATATGCATGGCTCCCACTTCCAGTGGGGTCTTGGAGCGTCCAGATGTGACCAGCACCCTCCACACCTGCCCTGCTTGCCCAGTCAGGCCACAAAGCAAGCCATAACCTCCTCAGCCCAGCGGGCAGCACACGCAGGATGCTGCAACTCAGCCACTAGATCTCTTTCTGCCATCTGCACCTGTAGTCACCCATGCTAGAACTACCCACATTTTAATCTTGAATTTGTCAAGTAACTTTTTGTGTTTTTTCTCTCTATGTATCTCATTACAACTAAATATTGCTAATGCTCCTACTTATACTAATAAATGTTTTATCAAACAGGTTATTTAAGTTTCTTTTAATTCTCAAGGTCAAACTATGGGAAAACAACACCATTAAATATTTGATTGGCAATTTCGAAAATTATTAAAAAGGGGTGAGGGGACAATGCCCACTTATATCTCCATATACTACATTTACATATGATAACTTTAATTCTTTTCACTTTACAGTATATTGATTGCTTTTTCTGCTGCCTTAAAGCCATTTTTCTTAAAAGAGAGTATATGTTAAAATATCTAGGACTAACCAATGGAAAGAGCATGATGTTCTAACGTCGAGGTAAGAGTATGCTTATGTTGTTCCAGAAAATAAATACAACTCCAGATGGTTCCAACCTTGATACATCCAGTGCAGTATCCCAGAGACCAATGGACAAGTGAATTATAGAGGCAGACAACAAACTCATCAAGAGATGTCTCAAGAGAAACTGTCAGCTAAGAATGAGTGGGGACATAAAAAGTTGAACATATTAGGTCAAGACAAGAAAAAAAAATCAGTGATATGAATATGGTTCTGTTTATTGATGACATCAAATGCTAGTTTTCAGTTTTTCTATGCAGAATTCAAATGAATTTTGTCAGGGCATTAAAAGACACATCTTGTAATAGGAGACAGCATAATATTTGCCATACTACAATTTTTTAAAATGTTCTTTTGTTATCAATCCCTGGAATGGTTACTGATATACTAAAAGAAGTTGCAAAGATTGCCTATTTGGTTAGTTAAACTAATAACATTACAGAAAAATATTAGCAGAAATTAATCAAGAGTTAGGTGAGTTGAGAAATATAGTTTTACAAAATAGAGCCACTATAGGTTACTTGTTGCTCAAGCATAGTCTTCATTCTCAATAATTTCTTGCCATATGTGTCAGACTTTTCTCATATTTCTAATGGTCAAATAAATCTTTGTACAAAAAGATAGAGTAACTCTCTCGTGACCTTTGAATGACCATTGTGATTCAAACATAGTTCATCTTGGTATTTTTTTTAGTTATTCTTATAATTCTCTTATGCTTGCTAGTATTAATTAAACTAAGCCTGGGACAATCCATTCAGCCATGATCTTTATTAAAGCTACTATCTTTCTTTAAAAAAATTTATACATGGGAATATCTAGAGGGTAAGATGTCCTTGTGCAGTCAGACAAGCACTGTGGAGATCAGAAAATGTTAATCAGAAAAGTTTATCTATTAAAAGAAAGGAGATGTTTACCTGTTTTCTATCTAAAATGCTAGCAAAGACTGCAGTTTACAAACTTTTGATGTCGTGCTAAAAACTGAAGTTGTTTCAAGCTTCAACTGAATCTCCCAGAATATTATGTTTGTATATCCCAACACTCCCTGCTTCAAATCTTGAGAATTGCTTCTTGTCCATAAACTCATCTTTATGAATGATGTCAATTGTACTTTACAACAGCCTAAGTAAATTCTATGCTATCTTAGGGCCAGGCTAATACTAAATCTCACAACCTATTATGTTTTATCACATTCATTCCTCCTAGACCCTTATCTTAAAAATTGTTTCTAAGTCAATCAAACTTGCCTTTATTGAAGAAACTACAATCACATATGCCTTGTAACATGTTTCAATGGAAACATGCCTTAAGCTTTGTTGTATACAGGACTGAGCTACTTGTCATCCTTAAATATTTTTTGTTTGTTTTCTTTTTTCTTTCTTCTTTCTTTTTTTTTTTTTTTTTTTTTTTTTTTTTACAAAATTTTTGATTTACTAAAATAAACCACTGGTGTCAGGCTCCACAAGTTTGAATCAGAGCTGCCTAAGTCATGGTGAATTTAGTTTCATTTTCCGCTCTTCTCTGAATATTTTGCTGCTGGCTGGAATACTTTCGAGGATCCCTACATTAAATAACTTCCTTAGACTTCCATAGTAGACTTACTGCTATACACAATGCATTTATTGATTAACACACAGGGTATGTTACATTGTGTGAAAATTACCACTTTGAAACACTAGTGATGTGACACAATGCTATGCTAGTTCAAAGGTGATTCCGGGTCAAGAGGTATCAGTCTTCTGAAACAATCTATCACTCACAGGTGACTCCTAATGCTGTAATACAATTTTAAGAGACAGTTACACTGCCTGTTACAATGCATGACATCCTGCAGTTGTGCCATACTCTGTAAAGTTAAAATCACAGCACTGGATGTGGGGTGTTACCAAAGTGATTTGTTGGCCCCATACTGATTGGGGGTTTCTCTGTGATCAATCCAATCTTAGCATACTGATTCTTTGTTGTCATTACCTCTGTCTTACCTCTTCCTCAAACATGGATGAAGTTTCTCAGCTTATATACTCCTCTTACTAGGCATGCTCAAAATCTGCATGTGAAATTTTGTTTGAAGGAAAATTATTCACAGTATTGATGAGGTTATCTTCATTGGTGGAAGGGGGGTCTAGTCAGATACCCCACTAAATATTTCACCGTCTATTTCATTGATACTAGAGTAAGGATTCATAACTGAAAGCAGTCTTCAGGTACACTAATAACCAGGTTCAAGTATGCAGTAATTTAACAACCTGATACAATTCAGTAAATGAGAAAAAAGGATCATAGACATAAAATAGCTCTGTGAAACAGTTGAAGTTAACACCTAAGCAATGAGTTATACAGACTATGATTTTAACCTTGCCACATATTTATAAACTAAGCTTATAAAATAAGATTTCTGTAAATGAACGGAAACTAAGTAATTAAAGAAGAAAGAAGCAAGCCAAAATGTAATTTTGTGACTATGTTAATTATGTTAACAGCATCCTAAAATTACATTTTTGCCTTACTTTGACTAACCCACTACTAGTTTCCAGGGAAAATGATAAATAGTACCTTAAAAGATTTTAAAAAATTAAAATGCAGATTTTCTAATTCCTAAGATACAGAAGAAGGCAGCTTCAGAGTAATATCTGCCTTACTTTCCTGGGACTATGTAGACAGTCATGGAATGACTTTCCCATGCATATAACTATAGCTGAGAACATAAAGGCATGGAATAGTTTTCAGATGTTTGCCAGCTGCATGCATCACAGCACTCTGATCCAGGAGGGTGGAACTAAATTAAATGTGAATACTAGCAAGTACTTTAGCTTTGGCCTTGGGGAACTCTGCAGAATACAGTAGGGAGGGATATTTTAAACTGGAAGGAGGTCCAGCTCAAATAATGAAACAGAAACTATTGCTCAGGGTCTCAGTGGTGCTGGAATTTTAAATTAAGTAGAACTCCTTTAGTCCTCTGGAAAACAGGAAGACATGGATGAGCAAGACAAAATTCCTCAAAACAGAGCAGCAACACTTACTACAGTTCTGTAATCTCAAACACAACCAGACCATTTTAAACATGCAACTGAGGGGTTATAGCCTGGAGACTTCACTTAAATTCCCAGGCACTCAGTTCCTATCACTTCAAAAAAACTTAAAAGAACAACTTAGTGAAATATTTAATAAATTAAATGGGCACCAACATTATTTGCAGATCATGACTTCTGTTGGAGAATCTGATAAACTACTGAATTTTAATTAAGGTGGTTGAGAAATATAGTCAACAAACATTGTTTGATAGCTTCCAATACACTCAGCTATGCGAGCACACTACTTGTTTGTCACAATATCCTAGGCCAAAGATAATCATAAACATTGAAACCTGGAGTGTGAACAGATACAATCCTGATCTGATATCTTTGCTGTCTTCACAAATTTTCATCTTAAAGTCAGAGGCTCTGTATAAATTCCTACAAAGCCATCATGACAGGATGATAGTGGGCATCCCTAAGAGCATAGTGGTGAGAATATCAGCTTTCCTCAATGGATGAAGATGGCCAAGTGGGCAATGCCATCTCACAGAACTGGTAAGGTTGAGTGAGCTCAGACCTAGGAAATCTCACAGATCAGATAGAGATTAGCAGGAGTCGTGCTGCTCCATAGCCACTGCTCTTCACGCTCTGTAACAGGTAACCACAACACCCAACTGAGAGCATCATGAACAGTCAGTCACATACTGAGCTCCTAGAGTTCTTCCTCATACAAATAGAGCATCACTAACATCTCACAATGAGCCAATAGGAAACACTTCCCCCTAAATCCCAGTCTACTCCTCAATGATTATATAGTCCCTGTTCACATGAAATAAAATGCACCGAGGATCATCTGATAGTGCCTGTCATACCAAAACTGTAACACTTGGGGAAGAGTTCTCTTTCCTGAAGCACTCATCACTGGACCTTGACTGAAAAGGATCATATCACTGCTGCTTCAACTACTGGCCCTGTCACTGCTCCAGTAGCTGAAGAGAAACTGGAGATGTTGGTACCTGCTTAGATTAGGCCACCCAATCCTAGGTGCTTCTCATCTCAGAGCTGTAACACTCCCAGCATTCCCAGATGGACCAAGGCCCCAAGGCACATTTTCCATCCCAGCACTGCTCCCCGCTCTGGACAGAAAGCAGAAGACAGATATTCAAGCATGAAACATAAGCCTTTAGAAGGAGGCTGAGTTGGAACACTTTGTATTAATTTAATTTCAGCCAGGGATTTATAGAGAGTTTGAGTTCAGCCAGAGCCATAGTAAAATGAAACTCTACTTCAAAAAAGCCAAAAAAGGGATAAGGAGAACACAGGGAAGAAGAGTATGAAGAGGAGGTGGAAGGAGAAGAAGAAATAGGAAGGGGAGTGTTGGTACAGAGACAAGCAGGGAGATGAATGGAATAGAATTGAAGACCCAGAACAGAACTCACACAGCTATGGGCACTGGATAATTGACAAAGGAGCTAAAAATAGCCAGTGGAAAAAAGACAGCATTTTTAACAAATGGTGCTAGATCAACTGGAGGTCAGCATGCAGAACAATGCAAATCGACCCATTCTTATCTTCTTGTCCAAAGCTCAAGTCTAAGTGGATCAAGGTTTTCACACATAAAACCAGACACACTGAAGCTTATAGAGGAGAAAGTAGGGAAGAATCTTGAACACATGGGCACAGGGGAAATTTTCCTGAATAGAACGCCAATGGCTTATGTTCTAAGAACAAGAATCGACAAATGGGAGCTCATAAAACTGCAAAGTTTCTGTAAAGCAAAGGACACTGTCAACAGGACAAACCAGCAACCAACAAATTAGGAAAAGATCTTTACCAATCCTACATCTGATTGAGGGATAATATCTAATATATACAAAGAACTCAAGAAGTTAGACTCCAGAGAGTCAAATTACCCTATTAAAAATGGGGTACAGAGCTAAACAGGGAATTCTCAACTGAGGAACATAGAATGGCTAAGAAGCACCTAAAGAAATGTTCAGCACCCTTAGTTATTAGGGAAATGCAAATCAAAACAACACTGAGATTCCACCTCACACCAGTCAGAATGGCAAAAATGAAAAACTCAGGAGACAGCAGATGCTTAAGAGGATGTGGGGAAAGAGGAACACTTCTTTATTGTTGGTGGGATTGCAAGCTGGTACAACCACTCTGGAAATCAGTTTGGCAGTTCCTCAGAAAATTAGACATAGTACCTCCTGAGGACCCAGCTATACTTCTCCTGGGCATATACCAAGATGACACTCCTGCTTGTAATAAGGACACATGCTCCACTATGTTCATAGCAGTCTTATCTATAATAGCCAGAACCTGGAAAGAACCCAGATGTCCTTCAACAGAGGAATGGATACAGAAATTGTGCTATATATACACAATGGAGTACTATTCAGTTATTAAAAACAATGAATTCATGAAATTCTTAGGCAAATGGATGGAAATAGAAAATATCATCCTGAGTGAGATAACAGAATAACAAAAGAACACACATGGTATGCACTCACTGATAAGTGGATGTTAGCCCAAAAGCTAAAAATAAACAAGTTCCGATTCACAGAACACAAGAAGCTCAAGAAGAAGGAGGACAGAAGTGGGGATGCTTTGGTTCCTTTGTGATAGGGAACAAAATACTCACAGGAGCAATAATGAAGACAAAGTGTGGAGCAGAGGCTGAAGGAAAAGCCACCCGGAGACTGCCCTACCAGGGGATTCATCCTATAAACAGTCACCAAAGCCCGACACTATTATGTACAACAAGAAGTACATACTAAAAGGAGCCTGTTATGGTTGTCTCTGGAGGGGGCCTCCCAGAGCCTTACAGATACAGAGGCAGAAGCTAGCAGCCAACCATTGGACTGGGTGTGGGGTTCCCAATGGAGAAGTTGAAGGGCTGACTGAAGGAGCTGAAGGGGTTGCAGCCCCATGGGAAGAAAAATGAGGTCAGCCATCCAGATGCCCAAGGACTCCCAGGGACTAAACCATCAACCAAGGGGTATGCACGGTTCCAGCCAAAAATGTGGTAGAGGAATGTCTTGTCCAGGAATCAGTGGGAGGAGGTGTCCTTGGTGTGGGGAAGGTTCAATAGATGCCCCAACGAATGGAAATCAAAGATGGGGAGGGGTGAGTAGACTGGGCAGAGGGGCATATACTTGGAGGCAGGGGGTGGGTGGAGGGGATGGCGGTTTTCAGGGAGGGGGAAACCAGGAAAGTTTTTAGCATTTGAAATGTAAATGAAGATTATATTAAATAACAAATAAATAAATAATAATAAAGTTACTTTTTCTCGTGGAGTAAATAATTCTTAATGTTTTCTTATGTGTGTTTCAATGGTGTCTTCTTCCAGCTATGCATTCACTGCTTCAGAAATGCAAGCCGTGATTTCTCTAAGAACAGCACAGCATTCTTCCACTCCATCTTTTTGACAAAAACTATGTTAATAGTTCTGGAGCAACACTGTGTGTTACATGTGTAGCAATTAGTAACATTTCACCATAATGCACTTCTTGATTTCTAATTGGTGACATTTAAGAAGTTTCCAGATTTTCCAGCTATGGTTCATTCAGTAAATATTTCTGTACAAGATTTGCTATAGAGGCCTGTCGAGGAACCTCAGATTTCACTTATTGGAAGCCATTCACCTTATTTTATTTTGTGGTTTAGATTGTCTGTCTGCCTGCCTGCCTGCCAGTCTGCTTGTCTTTCTATTTGTTTGTGTGTAAAGTAAGATAATACCATAGCCTCAGGCAACTTGGACCATGGTATTATGCTAGAGTGACTGGAGTAAAAGTAACAGGGATCCTCCTGGTCCCTTTACTGAGCACTGGGATTGCAGTCAGGCACAAACCATGCCCAGGTTTTTATATGGATTCACTGAGAATGTTGGTTCTTCCTGCTTGTCTGGAAGGCATTTTACTCACTGAGCCATTTATACACTCCTATGTGTATTTATGCCAGGGAAATGTATATTAATCCTGAAAGAAAAGATGCAATATGATGGCAGACTTAAACCCTGATGGCTTAAATTTCTTTCCATGACTGCAGGTGTGTGAAAATTAGATGAGCCAATAGAAATAGCTTGGATCTATTAGAACTATTTCACAAAATCTCAAACAGTGCAACATGCCAGGAGAAAGAAATACATTGTATATAAATATTTAGGACTTTACCCAGGAGCTTGCTCCCTGATCATATTTCATTTCACTGGTTGCCCTGGTGTAGGAAGACTACAGATCCCCTAATCTGTTGTTGAATATATAAAGAGCTTGTCATGATCACGGAAGGCAGTGATGATGGAAGCTGTCCATCATTTAAATGTACAATGTCTGAATATAGAAATGTTCTTGCCCTCCACACTGAGAGAAAATATTACATTAGATTAAACAACACAATCACAGTGAAATACATAAAACATTTTATGTAAATCCTGAAACACAAAAGATATCTTTTTTTTGCAATATTTAACAAATTAAGAGAAGATGAAAAGAAGATAAGAAGAAGAAGAAAAAGAAGAAGGAGGAGGAGGAGAAGAAGAAGAGAAGAAGAAAAGAAGAAGAAGAAGAAGGAGAAGGAGAAGGAGAAGGCGAAGGCGAAGAAGAAGAAGAAGAAGAAGAAGAAGAAGAAGAAGAAGAAGAAGAAGAAGAAGAAGAAGAAGAAGAAGAAGAAGAAGAAGAAGAAGAAGAAGAAGAAGAAGAAGTTTTATAGTATTTTGCCTCTTGAATTGATTGTAAATAATAAATATCAGAGGATGCAAATGATTCTACTCTCATACTTATCTTCATTTCAGAGATGGGAGAGGCTGAGCTCTGTGTGTCATTTAGTGTAAGACTGCTCACTCCATACATAAAAGGCAAAGGGCTGTGGAAATATATGGCATCTGAACAACAAAGCTCACAGAAGCAATGGAAGGAGGTGCTCCCAAAGTACAGAGTGCTAGTGGAGGCCAGAATCAAGTGGAAGAGTTCAAGCATCGATCAGACACATGTGTGTGTGTGTGTGTGTGTGTGTGTGTGTGTCTGCCTGTGTGTAAACATACAATATGGTCCTTTGCACAGGTTATTAGAAATAGTGTATCATACTTATTTGTATAATAAATAAATGGTATTAGATTCTATATAATTTGTTAATTTATAATAACAACTACAATTAAACTGAAACAATAAGTATGGCACCTTCATCCAACAGAGACTTCTATCTTTGGAGTGTACAGATTCTAGATTCTTTCCTTAAACTGACAAGCCTAAAAATGCCACATTTCTGTCATCTAAAGTTTCCATATTTGGATAAATAAATTGCCTGTCACATTGCAGATACTGGTAATGAGTTCTTGCAAAGATTTCAAATTCTTCCACAACTGTTCCTTGTGGAGGCTTGACTCTGAATTAAAATCATATGTTAAAAAATATTTATTCCCATTTTTATTTCTCCCCAAGCCTTGTTATCCTGTATTTTCTATGTTAATTGCTAATTTGTTTATCTGACTTCTAGGAACTTATACAGAAATGGATAAAAGAGTTTAGAATTTTGGAAGAGATGTTTCATTTATTCATAGGGTGAAGGATCTCTCTGTACTGGGCTGTGAAGTGTTTGGTCAGGTACAAACAGAGGCAGCTGATACTTTACATTGAAGGACTGAGTCACAGTCTGGTGGTGCTGAGAAGATGAGAAGGTGTGGGTTCTTATCTGAATGCAGACAGACATAATAACTGTGGGAGTGCTAAGACTTTATTCTACTTATGACTTTCTCTTTACTTTCTTTTCTCCAAATCCCAATCCCTTGTCCATACACAATTAAATGTACACTTCAGAGTACCCTCTGAGACACCCTGCATGTCACCTGTGACTCATTTTCACTAGGACATAAAATAAAATATTTTCAGTGGCATCTTTCATAAGGTCAGGCCCAGTCACACTTCAAATGGACCGCTATAGCTATTTGTTAAGTCTCTCTCTCTCTCTCTCTCTCTCTCTCTCTCTCTCTCTCTCTCTCTCTCTCTCTTCTTCTTCTTCTTCTTCTTCTTCTTCTTCTTCTTCTTCTTCTTCTTCTTCTTCTTCTTCTTCTTCTTCTTCTTCTTCTTCTTCTTCTTCTTCTTCTCTTCTCTTCTCTTTTTCTCTCCTCTTCCTCTTCCTCTCAATTGTTTTAATAGACAAAGTAAAACAAAGCATCTGAGAGAGGGGCTTGCCACTCAATGTTTCCAATTTTATGCAATTCCTTTTGGATCAGAGTTAATGCTGCATTACAGGAAATATCTTTCATTATTCATGTATTCATATATTTATGTTTTCTAAGTATCCCTCTTCTAGAAAGTACACTTCTTCCCGCCAGGTTCTAAAACTAATAAATTAGCACACTGGTTCAGTAATCCATGCTGTAATCCAATGGTCCATAGATGGGTAAGTACATAAGTGTACATGATCCTGCACACACCTTTGTGCTGGCAAGGCTTGTTTAATTAACCTGAATTGAGAGGTCCTTTGTGTGCATTCCTCTATTTCTGCATTATCACAAATTTTAACACCAAACATTTTTGTGCATGATGAAAGCTCAGTGCTTTTAGTTAGGTATTGATAACATTTTATTCCCATGAATAGAAATACACAAACTAGGATTGCCATTCAAATTTAAAAACAACATATGCATTTTCTTTGATGCTTTTCCTAGTTTCATCTATGACCACAAAGCTACCCAACTTCCTACTGACAACATCCCATTTGAGTCAGGAGAACAGTTCAGGCTTAATGAATGTCTGGCCTAATTTTCTCACATGACTAGCTCTAACATCATTTGAAAACCTAATACCCATAAATTTGGGTATTAGGAGCTTATCATTAACTTCACTCTTATGTTTTAATACCTGCCAAATCTAAGTGTTGCTACAATTTTGAACTTTCCAATAAGATTTTGATTGCTATTTACAAGTACTTTTCATGTTCCTGATTACAGATGGTCTAAATATGTCTGACATATTATTGTGACAACTTGAAAATGTGTTGTATTATCATAGAAAAATGATGATTCAGTTATAGTACCATTGATTTTTCCAGAATAATGAGAAATAAACTTATTTATTTACTTTACTTCCCAATATCTTCCGCCATTCTCCCTCAGTTTTCCTTACTAAAACTCCTCTACCCATTCCCACCTTCCCTTCTCCTCTGAGAAGGAGGAGCCCCTCCCCCCAAGTTTAACTCAACCCTGGGATATCAAGTTTCTTCAGGGCAAGATACATCCTCTCCCACTGAGGCACGGAAGGCATCCCACTTAGCAGAATGGGATCCACAGACAGGCAACAGATTCATGGAACGCTCCAGTTGTTAGAGGATTGGCATGAAGACCAAGCTACACATTATTTACAAATGTGCAAAGGTTCTACATCCATCTCAGGCTAATTCTTTGGCTGGTAGTTCAGTCTTTGGGAGCACCGAACAGCCCAGGTTAGTTGACTCAGTTGGTCTTCCTGTGGAGTCCCTATCCTGCTGTGGTTCCTCAGTCGTTCCCCCAATTCTTCCACAAGACGGTACCATATCAACCTGATGCTTGACTATGCGTCTCTCTGCATCTGCTTCCATCAGAAGCTGGGTGGAGCCTCTCAGAAGAGAGGTACGCAAGGATCCTGTCTGCAAGCATGACAGAGTATCTACAATAGTGTCAGGGATTGGTACTTGCCCATGGGATGGGTCTCAATTTGGGCCTGTCATTCGTTGGCCATTTCCTCTGCTAAATCTTTGTTCTTGCAAATCTTGTAGGTAGTACACATTTTGGGTTACAGGTTTTGCAGGCAATTTGCTGTATTATCCTTCCACTGGAAGTTGTGCCTGGCTACAGCAGGTGGTGACTTTTGTTTCCTTATGCCCCACAAATACAAGCCTCCAGTACAGACACTTTCATAGACTCCCCAGAGCCTCCCACAATCACAGGACTCTGGCACATTCTAAAGATGCTCTGCACTTGCCTGCCACTGATTTCTGTTCTCCGTTCAGTGCTCTTCATGCACCTGACCCCACATTGCCCCATTCTCCTCTCCATTCCTTCCTTCTCCCAACTAGTTCTTTCTCTTTTCATACAAACAATACCTATTTTATTTCCCCTTTTGAGGGAGATTCCAGCATCTTCCCTTAGGCCTTCCTTGCTAATTTGTTTCTTTAGATCTATGGATTGTTACATGCTTATGTTGTATTTAGGCTAATGTCCACTTATATGTGAGTTCATGCCATGCTTGCCCTTTTGGGTCTGGGTTGCATTAATCAGTACAATACTTTTAGTTCTATCCATTTGCCTGCAAATTTCATAATGTCCTTATTTTTAATTGCTGAGTAGTAGTTTATTTGTGTAAATAAACCACATTTTATTTATCCATTATTTAGCTTAGGGATATCTGGATGGTTTCAAGTTTCTGGTTGTTAGGAATAAAGCTGCTATGAACAGAGTTGAACATATACCCCTGGGGTATAGTAGAGTATCTTTTGGGTATATGCCCAGGAATAGTATTCCTGGGTCTTACGGTAAAACAATACCCAATTTTCTAAGAAACCACTAAATTAATTTCCAGAGTTTTTGTACAAGTTTGTGCCCCAGCCAGCACTGGAGCAGTGTCCCCTTTGTCCTCATCCTCCTTGCCAGTATGTGCCTTTCAGATGAGATTTTTGTTTGTTTGTTTAGTTTGGTTTTGTTTTTTGTTGTTGCTTGTTTTTCTTTGCTTTGTTTTGTTTTTATTACTATTATCTTAGCTATTCTGACCTCTGTAAGATGGAATCTAGAGTCATTTTAATTTGCATTTCGCTGATGACTAAGGACTTGGAATATTTCTTTAAGTGCTTCTCTCATTAGAGTTTCCTCTGTTGAGAATTCCCTGCTTAGCTGTGTCCTCTATTTTTAATTTGGTTACTTTGATTGTTCACCATTTGCTGAAGATGTTTTCTTTATTTTCATAGTATGGCTGTGGCCTCTTTGTCAAAAATCAAGTGTCTCTAGGTGGGTAGGTTTGTTTCTGGAATTTCAATTCAATTCCACTGGTACCTGTCTGTTCCTATACCAATACCATGCATTTTTTTTTATTCGAGACTGACTCATTCACACTGGGCAAAGCTTAATGCCCATGCCCACACTCACACACTTCCTCCAACAAGGCCATACCTGTGAACAGTGCTACACCCTGGGTCAGGCATATTCAAACCACCACAACCATCTAATGAAAACCACTGAAGTCAGACATGACAAGCACTGTATTCAGTTGTTGGTAAGAATTTTCCTTTTTTTAAATTCAATATATTTTTATTTACATTTCAAATGATTTCCCCTTTTCTGGCCCCCCACTCCCAGAAAGTCCAATAAGCCCCCTTCCCTCCCCCTGTTCTCCCACCCACCCCTTCCCACTTCCCTGTTCTGCTTTTGCCCTATACTGCTAAACTGATTCTTTCCAGAACAAGGGACCACACCTCTGTTCTTCTTGTACCTCATTTGATGTGTGGATTTTGTTTTGGGTATTCCAGATTTCTAGATTAATATCCACTTATTAGTGAGTGCATACCATGATTGATTTTTTGAGACTGGGTTACCTCACTTAGTATGATGTTCTCCAGTTCCATCCATTTGACTAAGAATTTCATAAATTCATTGTTTCTAATGGATGACTAGTACTCCATTGTGTATATATACCACATTTTTTGCATCCATTCTTCCGTTGAGGGATACCTGGGTTCTTTCCAGGTTCTGGCTATTATATATAGGGCTGCTATGAACATAGTTGAGCATGTATCCTTATTACATGCTGGGGAATCCTCTGGGTATATGCCCAGGAGTTGTATAGCAGGATCTTATGGAAGTGAGGTGCCCAGTTATCTGAGGAACCACCAGACTGATTTCCAGAGTGGTTGTACCAATTTGCAACCCCACCAGCAGTGGAGGAGTGTTCCTCTTTCTCCACATCCATGCCAACATCTGCTGTTTCCTGAATTTTTAATCTTAGCCACACTGACTGGTGTAAGGTGAAATCTCAGGGTTGTTTTGATTTGCATTTTCCTAATGACTAATGAAGTTGAACATTTTTTAAGATGCTTCTCCGCCATCCAAAGTCCTTCAGGTGAAAATACTTTTTTTAAACTCTGTATCCCATTTTTTAATAGGGTTATTCGGTTTTCTGGGGTCTAACTTCTTGAGTTCTTTGTATATATTGGATATTAGCCCTCTATGTGATGTAGGGTTGGTGAAGATCTTTACCCAATTTGGTGGTTGCCGATTTGCCCTTTTGATGGTGTCCTTTGCCTTACAGAAACTTTGTAATTTTATGAGGTCCCATTTGTCAATTATTGATCTTAGAGCATAAGCTATTGGTGTTCTGTTCAGGAACTTTCCCCCTGTACCTATGTCCTCAAGGGTCTTCCCCAGTTTCTTTTCTATTAGCTTCAGAGTGCCTGGCTTTATGTAGAGGTCCTTGATCCATTTGGAGTTGATCTTAGTACAAGGAGACAAGGATGGATCAATTCTCATTCTTCTGCATGCTGACCTCCAGTTGAACCAGCACTATTTGTTGATAAGGCTATCTTTTTTTCCGTGGATGTTTTCAGCCCCTTTGTCAAGGATAAGTGACAATAGGTGTGTGGGTTCATTTCTGGATCTTCAATCCTGTTCCATTGATCTGTGTGCCTGTCACTGTAGCAATACCATGCAGTTTTTAACACTATTGCTCTGTAGTATATTGCTTGAGGTCAGGGATACTGATTCCCCCAGAATTTCTTTTGTTGTTGAGAATAGTTTTAGCTATTCTAGGATTTTTGTTATTCCAGATGAATTTGAGAATTGCTCTTCCTAACTCTATGAAGAATTGAGTTGGGATTTTGATGGGTATTGCATTGAATCTGTATATTGCTTTTGGCAAAATGGCCATTTTAACTATATTAATCCTGCCGATCCATGAGCATGGGAGGTTTTTCCATTTTCTGAGGTCTTCTTCCATATCCTTCTTCAGAGTCTTGAAGATCTTGTCAGACAGATGTTTGGTAAGAGTCAACCCAAGGCACTTTATACTGTTTGTGGCTACTGTGAAGGGTGTTATTTCCCTAATTTCTTTCTCAGCCTGCTGAGTTTATCAAACGATAATTCCTATACTCAAATTAGGCTACTAATTTACTTGAGTTGATTGTATAACCTGACACTTTGCTGAAGTTGTTTATCATCTGTAGGAGTTCACTAGTGGAGTTTTTTTGGGTCACTTATGTAGACTATCATATCATCTGCAAATAATGATAGTTTGACTTCTTCCTTTCCAGTTTGTATCCCTTTGACCTCATGTTGTCTAATTGCCCAAGCTAGTACCTCAAGTACAATATTGAAAAGAAAAGGAGAAAGGGGGCAGCCCTGTCTATTCCTTGATTTTAGTGGGATTGCTTCAAGTTTCTGTCCTTTTAGTTTGATGCTGGCTACCGGTTGGCTGTATATTGCTTTTACTATGTTTAGGTATGGGCCTTGAATTCCTGTTCTTTCTAAGACTTTAAGCATTAAAGGATGCTGAATTTTGTCAAATGCTTTTTCAGCATCCAATGAAATGACCATGTGTTTTTCTTTGAGTTTGTTTATGTACAGGATTGCATTGATGGATTTCCGTATATTGAATCAACCCTGCATCCCTGAGATAAAGCCTACTTAATCATGGTGGATGATCGTTTGGATGTGTTCTTGGATTCGGTTGGCAAGAATTTTATTGAGTATTTTTGCATAGATGTTCATAAGGGAAATTGGTCTGAAGTTCTCTTTCTTTGTTGGATCTTTGTGTGGTTTTGGTATCAGCATAATTGTAACTTCATAGAAGGAATTTTGTAGTGTTCCTTCTGTTTCTATTTTGTGGAATAGTTTGAAGAATATTGGTGTTAGGTCTTCTGTGAAGGTCTGATAGAATTCTGTACTGAAACCATCTGGTCCTGTGCTTTTTTTGGTTGGAAGACTTTCTATGACCCCTTCTATTTCTTTAGGGGTTATGGGACAGTTTAGATGATCTATTTGGTCCTGATTTAATTTTGGTATTTGGTATCTGTCTACGAAATTGTCCATTTCTTCCAGATTCTCCAGTTGTGTTGAGTATGGGCCTTTGTAGTAGGATCTGATGATTTTTTTGGAATTTCCTCAGTTTCTGTTGTTATATCCCCCTTTTCATTTCTAATTTTGTTAATTTGGATACTTTCTCTGTTCCCTTTGGTCAGTCTGGCTAAGGGTTTATCTATCTTGTTGATTTTCTCAAAGAAACAGCTCCTGGTTTTGTCGATTCTTTGTATGGTTCTCTTTGTTTCCACTTGATTGATTTCAGCTCTGATTTTGATGATTTCTTTCTTCTACTCCTCCTGGGTGAATTGGCTTCTTTTTGTTCCAGGGCTTTCAGGTGTGTCGTGAAGCTACTATTGCATGCTCTCTCCATTTTCTTTTTGGAGGCACTCAGGGCTATGAGTTTTCCTCTTAGCACTGCTTTCATTGTGTCCCAAAGATTTGGGTATGTTGTGCCTTCATTTTCATTAAATTCTAAAAAGTCTCTGATTTCTTTCTTTATTTCTTCTTTGGCCATGGTGTCATTGAGTAGAGTATTGTTCAGCCTCCATGTGTATGTGGGCTTTCTGTTGTTTTTGTTGCTATTGAAAATCACTCTGACTCCATAGTGATCTGATAAGAGGCATGGGATTAGTTTGATCTTCTTATATTTGTTGAGGTCTGTCTTGTGACCAATTATATGGTCGATTTTGGAGAAGGTACCATGAGGTGCTGAGAAAAAGGTATATTCTTTTGCTTTAGGGTAAAATGTTCTATAAATACCAGTCGAATCCAATTGGTCCAAACTTAAATTAGTTTTACTGTGTCCCTGTTTAGTTTCTGTTTTCCTGATCAGTCCATTGAGGAGAGTAAAGTCACCCACATTTATTGTGTTAGGTGCACTCTGTGCTTTGAGCTTTAGTAAAGTTTCTTTTACAAATGAGGGTGCCCTTGCATTTGGCCCATAGATGTTCAGAATTGAAAGTTCTTCTTGGTGGATTTTTCCTTTGATCAGCAAGAAGTGTCCTTCTGTGTCTCTTTTGATGACTTTAGGTAGACAGTCAATTTCATCTGATATTAGAATGGCTACTCCAGCTTGTTTCCTGAGACCATTGGCTTGTAAAATTGTCTTCCAGCCTTTTACTCTAAGGTAGTTTTTCTCATTGAAACTGAGATGTGTCTCTTGTATGCAGCAAAATGTAGGATCCAGTTTCCTTATCCAGTCTGTTAGTCTATGTCTTTTTATTGGGGAATTGAGTCCATTGATGTTGAGATATTAAGAAATAGTAATTATTACTTCCTGTCATTTTTTGATGTTATTTTTGATGTTATTTTCATATTTGAGTGGTTATCTTCTTTTGGGTTTGATGAAAGAAGGTAACTATCTTGCTTTTTGCAGTGTGGAGTTTTCCTCCTTGTATTGGAGTTTTCCTCCTATTATTCTTTGCAGAGCTGGGTTCGTGGAAAGATATTGTGTAAATTTGGTTTCATCATGGAATATCTTGGTTTCTCCATCTATGTTGATTGAGAATTTTACTGAGTATAGTAGTCTTGGCTGACATTTGTGTTCTCTTAGAGTCTGCATGAGATCTGCCCAGGATCTTCTAGCTTTCATGGTCTCAGGTAAGAAGTCTGGTGTGATTCTGATAGGTCTTCCTTTATATGTTACTTGGCCTTTTTCTCTTAGTGCCTTTAATATTCTTTCTTTGTTTAGTGCATTTGGGGTTTTGATTATTATGTGACGGAAGGTATTTCTGTTCAGGTCCAGTCTGTTTGGAGTTCTGTAGGCTTCTTGTATATTCATGGGCATCTCTTGCTTTAAGTTGGGAAAGTTTTCTTCCATAATTTTGTTGAAGAAATTTGCTGGCCCTTTCAGCTGTAAATCTTCACTCTCATCTATACATATAATCCTTAGGTTCGGTCTTCTCATTGTGTCCTGGATTTCCTGAATGTTCGGGACACAAGCTTTTTGCATTTTTCATTTTCGTTGACTGTTGAATCAATGGTTTCTATGGTATCTTCGGCATCTGAGATTCTTTCTTCAATCTCTTGTATTCTTTTGTTGATATTTGCATCTATGTCCCCTGATTTCTTCTCAAGGTTTTCTATCTCCAAAGTTGTCTCCCTTTGTGATTTCTTAGTTGTTTCTACTTCTGATTTTATATCCAGGATGGTTTTGCTCAGTTCCTTCATTTGTTTGTTTGTGTTTTCCTGTAATTCTTTAAGAGATTTTTGTGTTTCCTCTTTCATGACTTCTGCCCATTGACTCAAGTTCTCTTTCATTTCTTTAAGTTTTGGTTTTTATTTTATTTTTTTTATTTTTTGCATTTCTTCTTTATTGGCTTCTATCTCTTGAGCTTTATTCTCCTGAATTTCTTTAAGTGATTTTGTGTTTCCATTATACGGGTTTCTAGCTTATTCATGTTCTCCTGTATTTCTTTAAGAGATTCATTTATGTCCTTTTTGTGTTCTTCTAGCAGCATCATGACCAGTGATTTTAAATCCAAATCTTGTTTTTCTGGTGTGTTGGCATAACCAGGACTTGCTGATGTTTGAGAGTTTGGTTCAGATGCTACCATATTGCCTAGATTTCTGTTAGTAGTGTTCCTGCATTTGCCCTTTGCCATCTTGTTCTCTGGGGTTAGTTGGTCTTGTCTCTGGCTGGTGTTTGAGCCTCCTGTGAGGCTCTAGTGCTATTTCCGCAACACTGGATGGCTGGGTTTCCCCTGTCGCAGATTGCTGATGTGCTGTCCTCCTCTTGGGTGCCCTTGGAGCCCTAGTGTGCCTTGCTCCAGGTTGTCTGTGTGAACCAGGCGGTGCCCGTTTGCTCCTTCAGTGAGTGCTGATGGTCTATGCTGCAGGACATTTTTTGAGTGATGATTACTCTGCTGGGCAGCTGATCTCCCAACTCTGTTTGTGTACACAAGGCTAGCCTAGCTGCTTAGGCCCCGAGTCTAGGCAAAAGCCTGGCAGGCCAAGGCCCGAGCAAAGTTCCCCTCAGGCTCTGAGTGTTAACTGGTTCTGTCAGGTGGCCAGAATGGCAGCCTGTGAGTGCTCCCTGAAAGTGCTGGGAAAGTCTGCTGCGCTAACAACCTCCTGGCCGGGTTGGCACACAGATGGCCCACCGAGCATCCTAGGTCCTGGGGGCCATCCAGAGCCTGTTGGACCTAGACCCCTGCTATGCTAGACTGGGGCTATGACTGTTAGCTGACTTTGCCTGCCTGAACTCTCTGGAGTTCAGTAGCCAAAATGGTGGTGTGTGCTGGGCTGGGCAAACAACCTCCTGGCCAGGTTGGTACACCGATGGCCCCCTGAACAGCCCAGGGCCTGGGTGCAGGCCAATACCCATCAGGCTTAGACCCCAGCAATTTTGGCCTTGGGTTATGTTTGCATACCTCAGGCTGTCTGAGCTCTCTGGAGTCTGAGAACCAAGATAGAGGTGAGTCTCTTGTAACTGACTGGTGGGAGACAGATTTCTAATGTCGAGTTAAATTTTTCAAATGGGATTGTTCTGTGAAGCATGAGAAAGGAGATTTCTGGGTCTAATCTGACATTAAGCAAACTGTTAAAAGTCTGTATTTCTTTCATTGTGTCATCACATGAGAAAACTTACTGCAAATATAAATATGCTGTCATGCAGAAAACAAAAGAGACATTAGAATATGCAATAAAGAACTCTTCAGAGAGCAGGAAAATTTATCTTTAATTTTTTAACAACTAAAGTCAAAGAGATTATTATATGTTTGACTAAATTTTCAAGCTGTATAAGTCTCAGCTCCATCTTTCTAAAGTGATTCAAAATGATCCAAATGTTTCATGTCATCTCAGAAACAATTCCTGAGGAAAGCATCTGGTAGCATGTACAAGAGGAAGGGAACTATGACCTGCACATGTCGATCAGCATCCAGTCCTCTCATTTATTCTTTGGTGACCATCAAAGCCAGTCAGCTCCTCACACTCATTACAAAGCTTCCCACATCATACAGGTTGGATCATACCTCTCTGCCGGTTGTATATTACATAGTTTTTCAAAATTCATTATTGATAGAGACTGCCTCAAATCTTCAGAGAGAAGCGTATTTAAAAACAAAAACAAACAAACAGAAAAAAAAAAAAACCAGCATAGTGAGGTAACCCAATCAGAAAAGAACAGACATGGTATGTGGTATTCTCACTGATAAGTGGATATTAGCCCAGGAGATTGGAATACCCAAGAAACAATTCACATATAAAATCATGCCCAAAGAGAAGGAAGGAAAAGTCCCTGTCCCTGGAAACGCTCAGTGCAGCACTGTAAGGAAATACCTTACTTGTCAGGAGGGAGAGAACAGGGGAAGGGAACATGGGCAGAATAGAGGGTTTATGTGATTTTTGGGGAGAGGGGATCCAGGAAACGGGAAATTATTTGAAATGTAAATAAAGAATATATCTAATAAAAAATATTCTAAAACAACAACAACAAAACAACAATAACCAAAACAGCACAGAACTAGTCAGATTCTTTGACAAGGACACAGGCTCATAGAAACAGCTAATATCATTTTGAAGCAGCTGCATATTATCAAATTAACGGAGATGTCAGAATCTGCTCTAGCTTTCTAGATATTATACATCATAGCTTTGATACAGCACAGATGAAGTTGCTCTTGTTTTTGGTTGGAGAATATGAGGTGATATGATTTATTGAATTATTAAGTGAAAAATGAGAATCCATTGCTACAGCCTACAACCTTTCACCAGAGATATGGATAGACTACAGAGTCAATTGTCAGTTTATGTAAACATGTTGTGAAAGAATGAATACAGATAAAGCTCCAATGACACCATATTTACATTTGAAGAAAGTTTCCTTATGTGACGACTATTGTGACTAATTTTACACTGCCAGGTTAGACTCAGAATTCCCCTTTCTTATGCCTTATGGTACAAGAACAGTCCCTATGCATACTGCATCCTGTTCTCATATTGAACTTAGTTGGTCTTCTTTCTTCTGTGTGACAATTACACTTATGTTTTGCTTCCTTTTCATCTGTTCTTTATAGGCTTAAAAAATGATCCATCACTTTGATGTAGAAAATATATAAATAAATGAAAATGCCTTCAGTGGTGATGTGTGAGGATGATACAGCTAATCACAGCAACTGTTAAGTCAAAGGGCTTCTCCTGGCATCACCCATCATCACCACAGCTGGAAAGTATCCATTCACTTCTTCACCTTAGGCAAACTTGATCTAAACACCTTGGAGAGCACCTACTGGCAAGAGGAGTATAAAGAAAAACCTGAGGCTTTAAGCCGGTTAGGGAAATTACCTACAGTCAGTCAGATGATCTTAACAGTGCCTCTCAGTATGTTGGTTTAACAGGACCAGGCTAGGATAGTTCATTCTCTTTAGCAAGCTAGTATTGATAGACTTGGGTCTGTTTGTGCTGTTCACCAAGGAAAGCTGAGACTCTGAGAGTTAGGACTCTTATACCTGCACTACAATGTGCATGAGGTCTAACACAAAAGATGACCCTGACATTTAAGACTTTTTTCCTAATACACATGAACAAGTCTTGTATCTAGAAATCTAAATCTGTTTAAAGAAAAGCAACAAACAGACCACTTTCTATAATTAACGATAACTATGGAAACACTGAAAAGATTGAGAACATTAAGCTTCCTACAAGAGAACAGATTATAATTTTAATTGTACCTGATGTTCTAAATTATGAGTTGCCAAGGCCTTTAATGGCAAGAATGGAAAAGGATGCCCAACTGAGTAAGAGTCCATTTGTAAATCAGCCAGTGACAAATGGAGTCCATACTGATTTAACTGATGCAAGGGGAAAAATAAAATCCCAGGTCAATTTGACAGCATGGAACACATCCCTATTGCATACTCATGCCTCTACTTAGCACTTCTTATCCCCCACATTTTTTTTAGATTCTGCTTATCCTGCCCTTTTTTTTAGATTCCTTATCCCTGTTTCTTTAGAAGCCCCCTTTCCCTATTTTTTTAAGAGAACTCTCATAAAAATACTTTTTAGAGAGTTTAGTATTTTAGGGAGAATTTAGAAATAAAAGTTAAAATCACTTTCTAAAGTGTCTTTTTCTTTTTCTTCCTGCAATTTTAGCTAGCTGGCTGAAAGTTAGAGCCCCACAATTTCTGCAGAGATAGAACAAAGGCTACCTTACGTAATCTTCTACTCTTTTCAGATGAGGTGTTAAACAGTTTCTAGCCTGAGAAGAACTCAGAAGGCAGCTTAGCTACATTAACTAAAGGCCTTGGACTTAGGATAAGAAAAGGTTTTATTATTATACCGCGACCCTAAATATCTCATAAGACCAAATCTTACTACAGCTGACACTCTTCCCCCTTTGCTGCCTACAGAAGAGCCAAGAGCAAGAAATAAGACCCAATGAAGTTGGCACCTGGCAAATAAAATGAGAATGCAAGATAATATACATACAAATGGCTCCAATGAATATCTGGAATTAAAATTTGATTTAGGAGGGTGAGATGGTTGCATATGCAATATTAGAGGGTGTGCCCTGTTTCAATAGGTGTGGCCTTGTTGGAGTATGTGTGTCAATGTGGGTTTGGGTTTTAAGACACTCGTCCTAGCTGCCTGGAAGTCAATATTCTGCTAGCAGCCTACAGACATAGAACTCTCAGCTCCTCTTGTACCATGCATGCCATGTTCCTTGGTGATAATGCACTGAAACTCTGAACCTCAAAGTCAAACCCAATTAAATATTGTCCTTATAAGATTTGCCTTGGTAATGGTATCTGTTCACAGCAGTAAACTCTAAGACAGAGACATTAATAGCACATTTACAAAAGGAGATACTTTGTTTTATTAGATATTTTCTTTATTTACATTTCAAATGTGAACCCCTTCTTGGTTTCCCCTCCAAAACCCCCTATCACATCCCCCCTTCCCCTGCTTCTATGAGGGTGTTCCCCTACCCAACCACTCACTTCCAAATAGCTAGAATCTGGAAAGAACTCAGATGTCCTTCAACAGAGGAATGGATACAGAAAATATGGTACATTTACACAATGAAATACTACTCAGCTATTAAAAACAATGAATTCATGAAATTCTTAGGCAAATCAATGGAATTAGATGGAATCAATTGAAGATAACATCCTGAGTGAGGTAACC
The DNA here is from genome assembly GCF_947179515.1 of Apodemus sylvaticus. Taxonomy (NCBI): domain Eukaryota; kingdom Metazoa; phylum Chordata; class Mammalia; order Rodentia; family Muridae; genus Apodemus; species Apodemus sylvaticus. The sequence continues at coordinate 159,319,267 of NC_067472.1, read as the reverse complement.
TAATCACAAAAGAACACACATGGTATGCACTCACTGATAAATGGATATTAGCCTAAAATTACAGAATACCCAAGATACAATTCACAGATCACATGTAGCTCAAGAAGGAAGATCAAAGTGTGGGTGCTTTGGGCCTTCTTAGAAGGAAGAACAAAATATACATGGGAGAAGATACAAAGACAAAGTGTGGAGCAGAGACTGAAGGAAAGGCCATCTAGAAACTACCCTACCTGGGGATTCATCCCATATACAGTTACCAAAAGAGCTACTTAGAAAGACTAGTTAAATTCTTTCATTTCTTAGAAATGATGCATCCCTGTCAAGTCAACAGCACCCATTTGCCAAATGAAACACATTGGAAAATCCCACAGTAAATCTAGATGAGACTATATCTTGTAAAAAAATTTTAAAACAAAGCTAAATAAAAAATGAAAATACAGGTGTGTTTTACAAAGACAGTGGTCTATGACAGCTGCTATACAGTCTGGGTTGTTTGTGTCTGTCAATGGTTTATGGTTAGCATCTACCTTTATACTGCTGTCCTTAGATCCTCTACTCTGTAGATACTATTAATTTTAACTTTTTGAAGCCATGCTCTCACCTTATTATCCTCTCATAGAACAGCTCCTTTTGCTTCTAAATGAATATATTTCTAGTATGTTGTAGCCCAGTGGCTCAAATATTTCATATAAAGTCTTCATACCTTTTCCTCTATAATTGCACAAGGCATGGCTCTGTTCTTCACTCCTTCTTGTAGAGGCCAGCTCACACATCTTAATCGTGGGTTCTCTGGAAGCAGAGATGGGTAAGGAACAGGCTGCAAGAAAAATTACATGGAGAGACACAAAAACACATGGCTTCTGCTTTAAGTCTCCATCTTTTATCATAATGCCTCTCTCCCAAGAAACAAAGGCAGACCAAGCCCCTCCCCTGAAGGCTGGAATCCAGTTCTTGTTCTTCAGGAGGTGGGTGGTCAGGTTGCTGGCTGCTATTCTTGAGAGCAGTGGGCAGGGGAAAGTCACCCTTCTGAAACTCACTATTTGTATGAAGTGTTGCCTCATCAATTTCACCTAAAATCTTAAGATAATGTTACTTGCTATACATCAGTGTTAGAAGGATAATACATGAAATGATCTTGCTGGGCAAACAAGTATTGTCACCTTTAAAATCTTTCCCAGTTTCTATTAAACTATGTTCACAACTTACCTTGATACACTAAGCACCTGCTGCCTTACTAGGTTTATTTTTTATTAATTCCAGACAATTCATTATGTTTTTTATTGCCATAGAAAATTTGTACCATGTATCTCAAGAAGCATTTAAACAAATCAGGTTGGCAACACTGTGAGTAAGCACCTTATCCTTTGTGTTTACAAGCTGTGTGCTGATTACAGCAGTGTACCACCATACTAACTTCTACAGATCCAATTTTATTAAAAGAATATGGTGAGACCCTATTGGCCCAGGGGTTTCAAATTTTCATAGCACGCACAGGCACCCTAATATTTATTGGTTTTGTTTGCACTATTTTTTCTCTTCCCAGTTCGATACTGAACTGGCTGTTCATCAACAAATACTTTCTGAATAAAAAAAAAAGAAAACTAGATGATTAACAGGTTTTATACCCCCAAGTAAGTTTCATGACAATGGAAACTAGAGGACAAATGTGGAGGAGAATGGGTGATATGTGTTGTGATAATTTCACGGCTCCAGAAAGATCACACCAGGTCAAACAGTTCCATGGGAGGTTTATTGAGAGAGGGAAGGGCAAAATGGAGGTGAAAAGAGAAGGGAGAGAGAGAGAGAGAGAGAGAGAGAGAGAGAGAGAGAGAGAGAGAGAGAGAGAGAGAGAGATCACAAGAGCCTTTCTTTTATGTCTCTAGAGAGAGAAAGTGTTTTGTATCTTTTCATCTTCATACTAAAGTTATTCAAGAGCCTAAGGCACCCCTCATGAATTGTGATGCTCTCAGTAATACATTCTTACATGATAAGATAGCAGTAACTAAATTCATTTGATATTTAAATGTATAGTAGGCATTTATAATCAAATAATCTAACACAATAATATTTGGTTTCAGACCCCAGACAAGGGACTGAGGTATATATTTTACATACTGTATCAGACCTAATTTCCAGGTTCTCCCAGCATCTGTCAGTCCCTACTCTGCATACCACACTCCCAACCCTGAACTTTCCAGCTTAGGAGCTGGGCTTCCCTTCCTTACCCCAGAGGCTCTCGATTATATAATCCAGATTGTTTTAATCTCTCCTCTTTTTCTCTTCTCTTCTCTTCTCTTCTCTTCTCTTCTCTTCTCTTCTCTTCTCTTCTCTTCTCTTCTCTTCTCTTCTCTTCTCTTCTCCTCTCTTAAAGCCCTTAAAGTCAATGAACTCACCCACCCTGGAGCAGCTTCCCAATAAACCTGCTTTTAATATAATCTAATCTAGCTTGAATTTGCTCATTTCCCTGACAGTGAAGAAATAGCCTTTCAAATCCAAAGATATTCTAATTGGATACCTGATGAGGAATGATGATAATAAAAATATTAAAAGTTTTATTTTTCCTAATTAAAATGTTGTGCTTTATAAAAATAAGTGTTGGACATACAATAAAAATACTGCAGCGTATAATGGGTCAAGTCTGTGCTGAGGAATTTCATACAGTGTCCACTTGTGATGCACAGTGTGGTGGATCCCTCAGAGCAACATGTCACAGACACTGGAGCAAAAGCACTGTAGATTCACTACAGCATTTGATATTAATTAATATTTGGTATGAATTAACATTTTATAGGAGGTTTTCTGACTTTGTTGAAAAAAACCCATTAACTATCCAGATAGTTTTAGAATTTTAACTAGCAGAGAAAGCTGTCTTCACCAGAAGTTTTAGAATAGCAAAAAAGCTGTGTAGAGCAGAGAACACCAGTCACATGTGCACGCACGCTCGCGTGTGCGCACTCACTCACTCACACACACACACACAAAGTCAGGGGGTGGAGAGAGAGAGAGAGAGAGAGAGAGAGAGAGAGAGAGAGAGAGAGAGAGATTGTGAGCAGTCTGGAAAGCCATCTCAGCAGAGCCTAGACTGCCATTGGTCCCAAGATTTGACTTGCAGTCATTTCTCTTGCTCACTCCCAAACACCCCTCTCTCAGGAACCTAGCTAGACCTAGCTAAGGCTGGCCCTTGGCACTACAGTACTCTGAGTTATAAATAAAAAAAATTTTATCTTTCAAAATTAAAGCTTTCTGAATAGATTTTCCTGAAAATTGAGATCCTAGGGTAACAGCAAGCTTTTCATATTTAATTTACAACTCTCAAAACAATGCAAGACCACTGAGTGAATTACCTGACTTTTGAGCTGTGCATTTGCATCTCAAAGTAGAATACTGACATAGATCTTGGAGATATCTGCAAGTCACACAGCCAGTATCCTCAGAGATGCCCTCACCCTGAGAGAGATTATTTACACCTCAAAGGCTGGGAAAGAAATCAGGATATTTTAATTTCCAGTGGAAGATTATTTCTCTGACAAAGTAAACAATGGAATATTTTTGTCAAAGATCTAGAGAAAGGAAGAAAGAAGGTAGGAGGAGGTCCATTCTGGATAAAAGAGTGAAGCCACACAGGAAGGAGAGAAGACTTGGGAAGGTTTGCAGTTGTTACACATATTTTTATAAAAGTTAAAATTGTTCTCAATTGCAATCTATTGGTATAAAATATACAGAGCAAAAAATTGTGAAAAAAATAAGGAAATGTTAAAATTCAGGGAAAAGCAAGCAGTGGACAGAAGAAAATATGACCTTCCCAAGGACATAAAAGGTGAGGCACAAACTAAGAAGAACTCAGCATTACTGATCAAAAGAGATCCAGACCCCCCAAAATCAAGGAGCACAAGAGGGACTGCACAGAGCTGAGGTGCAGCTTATCCTCCATGTGCCCATGGAAGTCAGGAAGAAACAGATCAGGCAACACTGTCATCTGTCCAATGTCCAGCTTTACAGTCCCTCCGGGAACCTTGTCCTTCACCGAGGCCAACACAGATGTTTTCACTTTTACCATCATTTTTCCTATCTCTAACTCAGACTTTTCGTGAATGATTGAAAATTATGCATACTGAGGGAGAGAAAGTGAGGGAGGAAAGAAAGTAAAAGAAGAAATAAAGAGGGAAGAGGGAGGGGAAAACTGAGAAAGGGAAGGAGAGGAGGAGTGAGGAAGAGAAGGGATGGGAGGAGAGGCAAGAGAGGGAAAATAAACAAAAAGGAAAGACCATTCTTTGGCTTTCATTTTAGTTACCTTCTCCCTAGCCCCAATTATGTCATTAGTCTTGTTAACTCCTGAGAGGATTTTGGAGACACTTGAGCAAAGCAAAATATTTGATTTTAAGTTGGAGCAATTTTTGTTCTCCTACCCTGAGCACTAAACAAGCTCTCTAAATTCAAGACTTATGATGAATATCTCTCACTCCTGGAGCCAAATCAAGAAATACTTACAACTGATACTGAATAATTCTCTCATATCTAAACAAATCAGAATTCAAGGATCAGAGTAAACCCAAGCACATACACATGCCCTGATTCTTTTGTTATTGGTTTTATTCTAAACTAATTCAGTATCTACTTGATCCAAAATTAATTTTTTCCTTCTATTGTCTGTGAAACACCAGAGCAATCATCAGCTCCCCTTTCCCCGATGTTATTGTATCAGGACATTCTACTAAGGAGTATCAGGACAATTTTGTAATGAAGACTACATTTATTATGCTTTATTTCAAGCTGAGTAGCTATGAGATTCCTTTCCAGGAAAACAGACTTGTAAGGAAGGGGGCACTTAGGTAAATCTCAGACTGATCAATGGTGATGATCTTAACTTCACAGCTTATAAGCAGACAGCATGCCTGTAATGGAAGCCTAAGGAGTAGCATAGAAAACAAAGGCAATGGATGCTACAGAGAGGCTGGGACTCAGCATGTTGTAAGAAGTTCCGTGGACAGAACACAATGGAGGAAGTTATGCTCTTGATCAAGAAGAACAAAAGGAGGTGACTTAATCTCAGTGATCATAGTGGTAATCATGGAAAAAGAGATGGACTGTGGTGTGATTCCAGGCAGAGTCCCAAGGATTTATTGTTAGATTGGAAGGCAGAGAGAGAAGCAATGCAAAGAAAGAATTATGTATAACTCCTAGAAACAAACTTTACCAACCAGGTGCACAATGGAGTCCCTTTTGGACAAACCAAAAACTAACCCAGTCAGATTTAGATAACACAGCAACCAGTGCCAAAATTTTTGCTGGGAAATTAGAAACTCATTCTTCTAACTAGTTTCAGATCATTTGATTTACTGCCCTGTACTCTCCATCTCCCCTGCATTGTATAGGAGGCTTTTAAAAAGCTTAGGAGGAGCCAAATACATCCTTCATCTCTATCTTCACTGCCTATTTCTGTGACTCTCTACCAACTCTTAATCTCTCCATTCATTACTTTCTTCATCTATAATAAGGAAATGCTACCTTGAGTTACATGAAACATGTAATATATAAAATTCTAGACTCATCCCTGCCAGAATGCTCTTGAAATGTTAGTATCAGTAAGAAAATACTCAAGCTTGGTTCTCTCCGCCTTGCCACAGACTGCATAAGAAACAGTGATATGATTACTTATCCTACTTTGTTCAGATGACAGCAGTCAGGCTCTGTCTTGTTCCTCCTATAGCAGATTTCCTGTGGCTACATTCTCTAGACAGCATCCTCATTTAATTATGAGTAGAACTGGTATTGAATAGTAATTTCCCCTAACCCCTGTGTGAGGAAGAAATGTTTATACATCATTAGCATCATTAATTTAGCTTTTCTCATTAATCCGACAAAAATCTTGTTTTATAATCCCAGTTTCACAAATAGGCACAAATCTCCAGATAATGCAAAATTTCATCAAATACAGATACAACCATTAGATAATAAGAGACTGCATAAAATTCTGAACTAATTGAGTGCAGAATAATTATTTGGATACTGCCTGTGTTCATTCACAGTTGCTTTGGAACCTCATGCCTCACAAAGCAGTCTACTGTTACAGCATTCTTGTGGGGAGGCAGAAGGATGTGGTTCTTCTATTATAATGGCAACTCCTCTTTCTGAGATCTCTCTCCACAGGTACCGATTACACAGCTCTCATTCTCTCAGGTACCCTACTCTTCTCTGACCCTGTCTTTATGGTGAATTTTTCTACAATTCCTTTCTTTGTTACCTGTCCTTTTCTCCATAAGAGACAACAGGTGCCCGTATTCTGGGTCTTTTCAAACATTTCAGCTAGGAGACTAGTGTTCAGAACTGGTCAACTTTCCATATAAATGGTCATTTTGATCTCTATGTTCTCATGTTCTCCAAACTCCGATAGAGCTAATTAAGCACAAATCACAAAGTCACTAAAATCAGTTTGTGCTGGAAGAGGAAACTGAGGTCATAGGAAACTATTTCCTGCAGTGAAATATGCACCTGGGATTGGTGTCTTCCTGCTTTGCTTCCTATTTTTATAACTTTTTAATAGGATATGACAATTCAATTTTACTGAAACCACATGGAATCAGTTTGCCTAACTGTTTATATTCTTATAGAAAAAAAGTTGTGTTGATTAGGTGTTGAATGCTGGATCTTTAATATCCTATTTCTCTTTCTACATATATACATGAGTAATGGATAAAGTGATTTTTCTGTCTGCATGTAAGAACCCTGAATAAAATTATATAAATAAGGTAGCATCTTTTACAAGAACAGTGTTTGAAATCTATATGTAAAAGGCATTGACATAGGAAGAGCTGACATGGAGCACAGGGTTGAAAGGTATGGAATGGACTTCTGAGATGTGAGAATGAAATGAGTGATAATGCAACTGTTTAAAAAGTCAGGCTGTTGAAAGGATTTGCAAACATGGAGTTAAAAAAGGATAGTGGGAATCCTGAGATATTTTGAGAATGTGGCATGTACTTTAAGACCAACTGAAGCATTAGAATGTCACTTTATATGTAGAAAAATTTATCTACATTCCCATGAGAAGGCAGAGTACTAGAAATTCTTGGCCAATGATAAATGACTTAATCAAAGGTTAAGCAATGTTGCTTTAGAAATCTACCTGCTTGGCTAACTAAGCAGATATGTCAATAAATATTATTTTAGTTTACTCTATTATTTATGATAAGTAAAATTACCATAGAGTACACTTTTGCTGATCATAGCAGAAAAAAGGATAAAAATTGCTTGGTAGTGTACCTCTGATATGGTATGAAGGGAATCAAGGATAGAATATTTAAGCTTTTAAAAGTCATTTTCCTATGCTAATACCCATGCTGGTGCACTTTTATACTGGTGAATAGTGGATGATTCTATGTATAACATCGATTGAATGAGAAAAAAGGGAATCGTGTCATATACACAAGCTTGCAATACCTGTGATTGAAGAAAAAAGTTTTCAATAATGGTTCACTAATAGTTGCTTATTAAGGTGATTTCTGCCATTATCAGCCAATATAAAGCTCATCTGTACTTATTCCTTTGGTTTTAGAGATTCAAAATGCAAAATGTCATAGTACTTGCCATCAAATTACAATTCCAGTTCTGGACCTGACCTGCTCTGTGATTTGGGCAAAGTCAAGGCAGACCCCAACTATTACATTCTTTTTTTTTCTAAATTCTTTGTTTTCATTCCAAAACGCTTTCCCCTTTCCCAGTTCCCCTCCCCCCATATGTCCCATAAGCCTTCTCTACACCCATACTCCAATCACCTCCCTCATTTTTCTCTGTCCTGGTACACCCCTACAATGCTGGCTCAGGCCTTCCCAGGATCAGGGCCCTCTCCTTACTTCTTCATGGGAGTCATTTGATATGCTACTTGTGTCTTGGGTATTCAGAGCATCAGGGCTTGTTAATATCCACTTATCAGTGATTGTATTCCATGCATATTCTTTTGTGATTGGGTTACCTCACTTAGGATGATATTTTCCAGTTCCAACCATTTGCCTACATTCATGAATTCATTGTTTTTAATTACTGAGTAGTATTCCATTGTGTAAATATACCATATTTTCTGTATCCATTCCTCCATTGAGGGACTTCTGGGTTCTTTCCAGCTTCTGGCTATTATAAATAAGGGTGCAATGAACATAGTGGAGCATGTGTCCTTATTATATGCCGGGAAATGGGGTATATGCCCAGGAGTGGTATAGAAGGGTCCTCCGGTAGTGTCCCCTTCAGTTTTCTGAGGAACCTCCAGACTGATTTCCAGAGTGGTTGTACCTTCTTGCAATCCCATCAGCAGTGGAGGAGTGTTCCTTTTTCACCACATCCTGGCCAATACCTGTTGTCTCCTGAGTTTTTAAACTTAGCCATTCTGACTGGTGTGAGGTGAAATCTTAGGGTTGTTTTGATTTGCATTTCCCTAATGACTAATGATGATGAGCATTTCTTAAGATGCTTCTCAGCCATCCAAATTTCTTATGTGAAAAATCTTTGTTTAGATCTGCACCCCATTTTTAATAGGGTTATTTGGTTCCCTGGGGTCTAACTTCTTGAGTTCCTTGTATATATTGGATATTAGCCCTCTATCAGATGTAGGGTTGGTGAAGATCTTTTCCCAGTTTGTTGGTTGCTGTTTTGTCCTTTTGACAGTATCCTTTGCCTTACAGAAACTTTGTAATTTTATGAGGTCCCATTTGTCAATTCTTGATCTTAGAGCATAAGCTATATCCGAGACCTCAAGCAAACTACAGAGCAATAGAGTTAAAAACTGCAAGGTATTGGCACAGCAACAGACCAATGGAATAGAATTGAAGACCTAGAAATGAACCCACACACCTATGGTCACTTGATCTTCGACAAAGGAGCAGAAAACATCCAGTGGGAAAAAGATAGCCTTTTCAACAAATGGTGCTGGTTCAACTAGAGGTCAGCATGCAGAAGAATGCAAATTAATCCATTCTTATCTCCTTGTACTAAGCTCAATTCCAAGTGGATCAAGGACCTCCACGTAAAACCAGACACACTGAAACTAATAGAAAAGAAACTGGGGTAAACCTGTGAGGACATGGGCACAGGGGAAAAGTTCCTGAACAACTATTACATTCTTATTTGTGTTTTGCAACATAACTGCAGACACCTGGCAAAGTGATTGCAAAGATCAAATGATTGAAGTTGTATACAACATTTGCCATGTGCAGGTTTTCCCAGATGTCCCTGTGATGGCCTACAGACCTTTCAGATGGCACTCTTTCTCCTTCAGTCACACTTTATTTATTCCAGTGAATTAAGGAAGAACAGGGCATGCTTTTATTCTTCCATCAGCCCTGTTGTACTTTGAATCCATTCTACTTGAGTGAACAGATATTGAATTATTGATCATTATTTTTATTGGAATGGGAAAATCATCTAATCTATAAGACTTTCTTTTACCATGTGTAGAGGATCTTTTGAGTAGTAAAGGAAGTGTGAATTTCTGTTCAATCTCAACATCATTTCTCTTTTTTTCACTTCCTCTTCCTTGGTATGGATGGTGTAACAGTCACAACTGCTCAATGTTTAATATTCATAAAGATCTCAATGTACTCAGGGAGCTGATTTGTCTGCAGCAATACTTGATGTTTGCTTAATGAAAAATATGCCTTTGGGTAATTAAATCCAGGAAAAAATATCTACATCTAAGATGAGTGAAGAAATAAGCAAGAAAAAGCACCTGGAGAAGTGGACTGGGAATACTTATGAGTCAAGCTAGAATTAAGTAATAAGAATGTGTTTCAGCAAAAGTCTTTTAAACACTTTTAGTGAGACAATTTCAGCCTGTATATTGAAAATAGGTCTTTTGTTCAAAATGTGATTACCAATATCTTTTCTGTCTCTGTCTCTGTCTCTGTCTCTGTCTCTCTCTCTCTCTCTCTCTCTCTCTCTCTCTCTGTCTCTCTCTCTGTGTGTGTGTGTGTGTGTGTGTAAAAAATCTTGTCTTTATATTAACATTTGATGTGAGGCTTCTCATATTTGCTAATTCTTATTCATCCACTTTCACTTGTTCAAAAGTATTGTATGGCAGCTATCAAAAGTTGTATTTTGTTAGCATAAACCTACAAAAGCATCACTTTCTTTTAAGTGTTCAGTTGTAGCATTTTTGCATATTACGAGAGTGCTGTTCGTAAGGCAGCATTCAATGCTCATGATTACAGCTAATTTTTACAGTCAGTTTCAAAAGACTCTCTTTTCTCTCTTTAGCTAACTTGGGAATTTTTGAAAATCAATAGGCTTTATATGCTACCTATGTGTTGCTATGTAATACTGATAATAACAATCTTTATTTAAGTCACTTTCCAGTCACAGTAAAAAGAAAGCAGTGCATAGAAACTCCATTCCTCATTGGTTCTCTCTCAACCATCTGCCTTCATGGCAATTATGCTACTAATATTTACAAAACTTTAAAGGGACAGCAAAGTTCAACACTAGCCCATTTATTGGTTTACAATAAATGCTAAGAGTATATTCAATATTCAATACCTTTAACTCTTTGTGAGAGACTTCATTTATGAGTTGAAAATTACCAGTTGTATCTGGTAAATGTTATGATTTACGGCCTCTTTTCTTTACCTAAACAGCTTCCAAAATATATTCCATCTTATGAAGAATAGGACCCTGCGTTCAGTTCATCACAGAAGCACACATCATCATATATGATTTTTATTTAAGTATCTCTTATTGAAATTTTAATTGTGCTGACATACGTAAAAATGTATGTCTGTAATTTAAAATTCCTTTTACTACTATTTTTAGGAGAATTGATCATAATCCTTATATTTCTTGATAAATTCCAAGAAATCTCAAGTTCCAGAAAACACTAGATAATTTCGTATATTTGCTAAGGTGTTTTTGAGTTTCTGACATAATCAGTCTTTACTTCCTTTGTTGTATACACATAGGTGACAAGGAATTCTCAAGTTAGTACTTAATACTGAAATACTGATCCCCGTGTCCTATTCCATCACTTTCCAAGTAATAGCAGAAACATAGTAAAAGGTGTCAGCTGGAATGCATGATCTTAACACTCATGCAATGGTACTGTTGAGGGATTCATTGTTATTAAAACAAACAGGAACATCAAATCCTTATACACTGGTCCTACTACTGGCCACTCAGCAAATGAAATTCTTCTATGACACAAAAATTACTTTTTATATCACAGAGTCCAAGTGAGATGCAGAACTAATTGCTGTGAGGAAATACACAGGAACTGAGTGTGGCCTGCACAGGCCAGGAGTTTCAAATGAGGACTGAGGAAGGCTGAATGTGCAATAGGTGTACATTCTCATCTTTGAAAAAAGATTCTTCTATGCTACTCCCCTATATTAAAAATTAAGTAAATTCAAGAAAATAATTTTTAACATCTGCTATTATTATTCATTATAATACTATTACAGAATTATATACTTATTATTATCTTTTTCCATATGTGTGACCTCTCTAGGGTATTCAGTTATTGTGACATCTTCCTGCCCACTGTTCTAATAGAATAGCAGCCAGCAACCTGATCCACCTGCCTCATTGAAGAACAAGAAGAACCAGTTTACAGCCTTCAGGGGAGGGGCTTGGCCTGCCCTTGTTGCTTGAGAAAGAAAGCATTAAAGATGGAGACTTGAACCAGAAGCCATGTCTCTCCATGTGTTTTCTCTTGCCCCCGTTCCTATACCCATCTCTCCTTCCAGGGAACTTGCTGTTAGAATGTATGAGCTGGACTCTATAAGTTATTTTGCCAAGTGAAATTAGAATCTCTAGTAACACAGAGTTCATTTGGCTAAAAAGAAAGAGACAGAGCAAGGAAAGGGGATAGAGAAGGAATGAGATGGGGAGTGATGGCTAGATGGAGAAAGGAAGCATGAGGGTGAGGGAAGAAGGAAGGAAGAAGAAGGAGATATAAAAGCTAAGACTCTCAGTAATTCACTTTAGTGTCTATGACATTGCCATGTATTTGCTAACTGCCACTTTGCATACATGTTTTGAGCTCGAGCTGTCTAGGAGAGGGGATGGATCTATGGGCTCATTATAGTAGTGAAGAGAAGGCAAAGATATGATTTTATTTATTTTTTTTTTATTTTGGGTACAGTTGTGCTAATGTCACAGAACCTGAGGGCAATTAGAGATTGTGAAGTCTGGGCATCTAGGGGAATCTCAAGTTCCAGAAAACACTAGATCTAGGGATTGTAAGTCACAAAAGCACAATGAAGGAGAGGACATCTGAGACTGAAAGCTCCTATCATTACTGACTGAAAGGCTGAGGGTTAATTAAATGAGTATGTATTAATACATCAATAATAAGAAAACTATTTTGAGAAACTTGCATACGCAATGTTTTAGGTTGGATTAGGCCAGCACCTTAACCCTGCTTTTATAATAATGTTTTTATTTAAAAACAGAATTATTAAGCATAGGGTTAGGTTAAGGGCATTTTGAGAGAGTTGGCAGAGGACAGTCCGTTATGCTTGTAGCTGGTAAAATAAGAAAAGATAGGTTGGGTCTATTTTCACATGTGTTAAATTATCTCTTCCTTAGTAAACATACATGTTTGAGAGCACCGTTTCTGTCCTGTACAATATCAAGAGATAACAAATTGGAGGACAATAATGAAAATAAATGCCTGGTAGGTGCTACAGCTCATACTACAGAGGTGTTAGAAGTACCTGCACAATTGGGGAAGATGTTTATATCAGAAAAGGCAAAGATATTCCCCAATTTTGACTCTCAAAATTAGTTGTTTATATTGTACTATTAATTCTTTCTTTTTAAAAAAAATGCCAATTAAGCTTATAAAAGAATAATGATATTTATTTCTTACAGAATTTGGAGTGGAATAAAATTATACATTTATTTATTCTATAGAAGAGAGTCCTGTAGAGTAGGCAGTGGTTAATAATTAAGAAAGAGTACCTCCCCACCAGGCCTCTGCACCTCTCCCTCCAAGTATTCAGTAAAGCATGACTCTTAAACTTGAATAGTTAACCAAATGTATTTATGTATAAGAACTCCTAATTTCATAAAGCCAATTTACAATGATAAGATCTTACTCCAATATTTCTAACTTCTCCAAAATACCAGAAATATGTCTGAAGACATTTGGATATCCATTTCTCCTTGCCTGCTCTGCTGGTCTCATCTGGCCTACTGAGCACCCTTCTCTCTCCTCCCCCTCACTTCTCTTAGCTCCTCCTCCTCTCTCTCCTCCAATCACTGGCCTCTCACTGTCTCAATGTGAATGGATAGGAAATATGTTGCAACAGAGTAAATGTTGAACAAATAATAGAAATATGAAAGAAGGAAAATTGGATTATATGAGGGCCCAAAGGATGATGCTTGAATCTCACTCAGAAGGGGAGAATGCAATAGACATTGGAGGTGGTCTGAGGGAGGAAATTAATTGTGGAAAAGATGGGGGTCTATCAGGTGTAGGGAGTGCCTGGAAGAGACAGCAAGGAGAGTGAAAAGAAATCAGCAGGAGGCAGTGGTGTGTGTGTGTGTGTGTGTGTGTGTGTGTGTGTGTGTGTGTAGGGGATCTCTAGGACTTGCCAGAGACCTAGGATGGGGAAGGCTCCAGGGTGGGATTATGGAGCCTAAAGCCACCACCTCTTGTAGCCAGGTAGGACATACAATGGAGGAATCAGGACACCATCCTACCCATAAAACCTTCCACCCTGCCTGCCTAAAAGAAGTTCAGGGACAAAGATGTCCCAGAAACTGAGGGAGTGGCCAACCAGTGACAGAACCAATTTGAGACCCATTCCCTGGACGAGAATCAATCCCTGATACTCTGTGATGCTTGCAGACAGGAGCCCAGTATAAGGGTCCTCTGAAAGGCTCCACCTACCAGCTGACCGAAACAGATGCCGGATCAACAGTAAATGGACCTTGGAAAGTCTTATGGAAGAGTTGGGAGAAGGATTGAGGAACCAGGAGGGGATATGTACTCTACAAGAAGACCAACAGAGTCACCTAACCTGGATGCTCAAGGGATCCCAAAGACTGAACCGAACCACCAACCAAAAAGCAAGCACAGGATGGACCTAGGCCACCTGTAGATGCAGCAAATCTTAGAATTCTAGAGAATAAAGTCCTCTAGAGTAAGTGTTCAATAAATAATAGAAATACAGGAGAATGAAAACAAATGGAGTAGACACTATTCTTGACCCTATTAACTGTCTGTGGATTCTGCTCCCCCTTTACTGGGCTGCCTCCTTTGGCCTCAGTGGGAGATGCTGTGCCTAATCCTGCAGTGATTTGATATGTCATGATGAATTGGTATCTAGAGGGCACTTCTCAGAAGAGGATGGAAGGACGGCTGTGTGTGTGTGTGTGGGGGGGGTGTACTGGGAGGAGACAGTGAGCTATAATCAGGATGTAAAGTGACTAAAAATTAAATTAGAGGAAAAAAATTAAAATGTCACTTTGTATCAAAAGATCAAGATGAGATGATATAATCTGTTTTTACACTTGGAAGTATTTGTGTGAAAAGCTCCCTAAACTGCCTTTCCCATGTCACTTTGAGTTAACTATTTCCATGATTATTGCCCAAGTCAGTAGTTGAATGAAGCCTATGTCTTAAGTCTGGTTCAGATCATAGGTTAATTTTGTGTATATTTTTGTGTGTTTGTGTGTGTACATGTGCATTGTGTGCACATGTGCACACCTGCACACTTTTGTAAGTATGTATAATAACCACAAAATTTCAGGGAATGTAGTGATAACTACACAGCTGCCATTGATTACACTGAGCAGTGCTCACAGCCTCTTGGCCCCTCTTCTGTACTAATGATGCTCAACATGAAACTTTCACCATTCAGCAACTGTAGAGATGAATGAAACTAACTTCAGCATAAGACAGATTGCCACCACCCATCCAGGAAGTCACAAGGCAAGATGGAACTAATAGAACATCTGTGTTCACATATCAACTCCACCTTTGCCCTGAAGGGAAATCAGTCTTCCCATTGTAATGACATCAGTAGGCATCTCTATCTGATACTCCATCAACTCCAGTGTAGTGGCTGTGAAATTCCTGACAAGATCAATGGATCATGAAAAGAAAATGTGCACAAAGTATAATATAATGGAAATAATTGTATTGCTGACGTTTTTGAAGGTGTGGAATTCTTTAAAGTCCAATTATTTCAGAATGGGAATACTATTTCTCACAGCACAAATCAAAGTAATAAATCATTTACTATGGGTAGTTGCTTATACACATAAATAAGCAGAACATTGGGCAGCTCAAGTGTAGTAGAGTCAGATTTACAAAGATTTTCCTAGACTGTTAATAAGAAAATGAAAGGGCTAATAATTTCATCCATTATAACACTTATAATCCTATGCAAATAAATAAGAAAGTAAATCAAAATTAAAATAAAAATGTGTCCTTACTATCTTTCTTAAATTCTTATGCCCACAGCTGTAACAAAATGCCCTGAGAAAGCAACCTAAGGGCGAAAGGACTCATTTTAGCTGACAGTAGACACTGTCATTCATTCTTCATGCAGAGCAAGTCAGGAGAGAATGGGCTGGAAGAGGAGGTCACAATACAATGGCTGCAGTCAGAAGAGAGCAGGGAAAGGTTACCTGATTCCTAGAGATTGCCCTTACCATTTTATGCAGGCCATGATTTCCTGTTCAGAGAATAGTCTCACCTACATTAGGATGGGTCTTCTTACACCAGTTAACATAATAAAAATACCTAATGCGCCCCCCACAGGCATACCTAGGGTGAAGACTTCTCAGACACCCCCTCTGAAGTGTGACTGCTAAGCTCTCCCAAGTGAGTTTGGAAATTTACACAAACCACCACATTGCCATTCATGAAGAGATGAGATGACTGTACATGTTGGAGCTTATTTCTTAAATAACAGAATAAAATTTACATATTATTATAAGCATATTTGTACTAATAGTGTCAGATGCTACAAAATCCTGTTCTCTCAGGTGATCCTTTCAGGCTTCATATTCTACTGGTGTCAGTTCTCAACTTAACATTGCTATTAATACCTTTGAGAATTTTCAGGGTAATTTTTAGTGAATTACACTAATTATCAGTTTGCTTCTTGAAGAAATTTTAAGAAAAAAATATTTTCTCAGAATAAAGTTGGATCAAAGAGATCAGTAGGCATTGAAATGCTGGGGGAGGGGGGTCTTAGCTATAGGAAATTAACATCAGAATATATTAAATGTCTTCTCCAGCACAGACATGCTAAGGATTTCCCAAATAACTGTCACTAGATGATTTATCATGATGGACCACAAATTCACAGTCAAAATTTCTCTGTAACAGCAATTCCTAAGAATAACTGATTTGATTTAATAGGTGGGTTTTCCCATGCTAGCAAGGAGAGTAACTTTACAGTTGCTTCTTTCCCTGTCTGTTCTCTTATTCTTTCTTCAGTTTCTATTCATATCAATTAACTGCATCTCCCAGGCACTGTCTTCCAGATGGATATAAATCCATGTCATAAAGGCGACTAGCAAAAGATACAGAAGAAATCAGCTCCCTTCATGGGAGACTGAAAATAGCAAATAGTGTGATTTCAGTTAAAGAAAATGCCTGTTATTTGGGGATATTTTGCAGCATCTATTCCTCTGCCGCAGTCATTGTAAACCTTACATGAATCTTTAAAACAACTTGATGTAGCATTAGATAAATGAGGCTTTGTCATTTCTCTACAAAAGAATACACCTACTGACCTATTCTTCTTTTAGGCTAAGTTCTCATCAAATTTACTGTGCTGATTTTGCTGTTTGAATCTTCCTCCTCCTTTTCCTCCTCCTCTTCTCCTTCTCATTTTCCTTCTTTTCTTTCTTTTCTTATTTATTTTTCTCTCCATCCCCTTCTCTTTCTCTTCTACCTTCTGCTCCTTCTTTATTTTCTTTATTTTTCTTCTCCTCTCCTAGTCTGAGGATTTCTACTGCTGTGAAAAAAAAAAGCCATGATGAAGGCCACTCTTGTAAAGGAAACATTTCATTGGGGCTGGCTTTCAGTTAAGAGGTTTAGGATGTTTTCATCATGGCAGGGAACATGGCAGCATGCAGGCAGAGATGGTTGGAGTAGCAGCTGAGAGTTCTACATCTGACTCTACAGGCAGAAGGAAGTGAGTAGGGTATACTTTCCCCAACAATGATACAACTACTCCAACAAGGCCATACCTCCTAATAAAGCCTGTCCCTGTGGGACTATACGGGCCATTTCCACTCAAAGTACCTCATTCCACTCCCTGACTTCCATAAGGTAATAGCTATATAATATTGAAAAGGGCATTGAGTTCAACCTCAAAAGTCCTTCTAGGCTATAAAAAAATCTCAAAAATTGTTACAAGTAAAAGTCTCTTCTGAGACTTGGCAATATCTTAACTGTAATCCCCTGTAAAATCAAAATGGAAAGCATAGATCACATATTTCCAACCTGCAATGGCACAGAATACACAATTTCAAAGTGTAGCATAGAGAGAAAATACTAGAAAAAAAGCATGACTGAAAATCAGCTGGACAAACTCCACACCCTACATCTTTATGTCTGATGACAAAACACTCTTCAGGTATCCAAATCCTTTCATCTTTGTTGACTACAACACACTTCATTCTCCTGTACTGGTTCGACAACCTGTGAGCAGTTTTCCTTGCCAGATATTGCAGGTCTCTGACATTCCCCACATCTTGGGGTCTTCAAGGCTTCATACAATAGCCTCTATAGGCTTCCATAGAGAATCACACCTGACACAAGCCTGACCTTAGAGACGTTCCTTATCCATGGAGGGAGATTTCATAACCTCTTTCTTCTATTCTTGATTCTGAAGCCAGAACCAAGTGGCCTAAACTGGCAAATTCTGTTGCTTGCCGGCACAAGAATATGGCCCTTAAATTCAAATACATCTTCACCAGTTGTTTACAATGATTTCCTCACTGCCTCTGTGTGGCTGTCCTAGAACTCATTCTGTAAAGTTGACTGGCCTCAAACTTAGAGACCTACCCACTTGCATTTGCCTCCAGAGTTCTGGGTTTAGAGTTGTGCACCATACCTCACCCTAAGCTTTTCATCAATTCTTTTTTCCGCAAACTGGAAGCTTAGATGCATGGGGACTTGCCCTTAGGTCCCTACTCCCTTTATTCCATCTAGCATTGGTCCTTCCTTTAATGTGTTTATTTCATTAAACACAGGATTTCGTGTTATTCTATTTCCTGGTGCCCCATTTCTCTTTGAACTCTCTATTTTTTCTTGCCCAGCTTGCTCCTTTTCAATAAAGATCTTCATGAGAGTGAACACTAATAACCATACGATAGAGTCTATATTGGGCTGTTTGAAATTTCCACTACCAAAGCAATTAATCCAAAAGTCTTCAAATTATCTTCCTGCAGAATTTCTTAATTAGATATTTGCTTTATTTACATTTCAAATGGTGTCCTCTTTCTGCATTACCTCTCTGAAAATCCCCTATCCAATCACCCCTCCCTCTGCTAACTTCCCCCCACCCCTGATTTTCTGACTTGTATTACCCTATTCTGGGGAATCAAGCCTTCACAGCACCTATTGTCTCTCCTCTCATTGATGTCTGAAATGGTCATCTCCTGCTACACATGTAGCTGGAGCCATGGTTGCTGTTTTAGCCCCTGGGAGCTCTGGGGGTACTGGTTATATATTATTATTCCTCCTGCAGGACTGCAAACCTCTTCAGCTCCTTCTGATCTTTCTTTAGCTGGTCCATTGGGGGACCTTATGTTCATTCTATTAGTTGGCTGTGAGCCATGGGTATTTTGATCCACTTTCCAATAAGGATCAAAGTATCCATAATTTGGTATTGCTTCATGTGGTCTGTGAGCTGTATCTTTGGTGTTCAAAGCTTTTGGGCTAATATCCACTTATCAGAGACTGCATACCATATGTGTTCTTTTGTGATTGGGTTACCTCACTCAGGATGTTGTTTTCTAGCTTCATCCCTTTGCCTAAGAATTTCATAAATTCATTGTTTTTAATAGGTGAGTAGTGTGTAAATGTACCATTCATTGTGTAAATGCACCACATTTTCTGTATTTATTCCTCTGTTGAAGGATATCTGTGTTCTTTGCAGCTTCTGACAATTATAAATAAGGTTGCTATGAACATAGTGGAGCATGTGTCCTTATTACATGTTGGAGTATCTTCTGGGTATGGCCAGGAGTGGTATAGATGGGTCCTCTGTTAGTGCTATGTCCAATTTTCTGAGGAACCACCAAACTTCTTTCCAGAGTGGTTTTACCAACTTTCAGTCCCACCAGTCATGGAGGAGTATTCCTCTTTCTCCACATCCTCTCCAGCATTTGCTGTCCCCTGAGTTTTTTATCCTGGCCATTCTGACTTTGTGAGGTGGAATCTCAGGATTGTTTTGATTTGCATTTCCCTGATGATTAAGGATGTTGAACATTTCTTTAGGTGTTTCTCATCCATCTGGTATTCTTCACTTGAGAATTCTTTGTTTAGTTCTGTATCCCATTTTTTTAGCAAGGTTATTTGGTTCTCTGGAGTCTAACTTCTTGAGTTCATTGTAAATATTGGATATTAGCCCTCTGTCTGATGGGATGCAGGATTGGTAAAGATCTTTTTCCCAATCTCTTGGTTGCTATTTTGTCCTATTGACAGTGTCCTTTGCCTTACAGAAGCTTTGAAATTTTATCAATTTGTCAATTCTTGATCATAGAGCATGAACTACTGGTATTCTATTCAGCAAATTTTCCCCTGTGTCCATGTGCTCCAGGTTCTTCCCCACTTTCTCTTCTACTAGATGCAATGTGCCTGATTTTAAATGTAGTCCTTTATCCACTTGGACTTGAACTTTGT
Organism: Apodemus sylvaticus; assembly: GCF_947179515.1. Taxonomy (NCBI): domain Eukaryota; kingdom Metazoa; phylum Chordata; class Mammalia; order Rodentia; family Muridae; genus Apodemus; species Apodemus sylvaticus. The sequence continues at coordinate 159,299,409 of NC_067472.1, read as the reverse complement.
ACAGGGAGATAAGAATGGATCAGTTTGCATCTTTCTACATGTTGACTGCCAATTGACCCAGCGCCAATTGACCCAGCACCATTTGTGGAAAATGCTGTCTTTTTTCCACTGGATGGTTTTAGTTCCTTTGTCAGAGATCAAGTGACCATAGGTATGTGGGTTCATTTCTGGGTTTTCAATTCTATCCCATTGAGTGTTCTGCTTGTCTCTGTACCAATATCATACAGGGTTTGTTTGTTTGTTTTTTTTGTCACTATTGCTCTGTAGTAGAATTTGAGGTCAGGGATGGTGATTCTGCCAGAAGTTCTTTCATTGTTGAGAATAGTTTTAGCTATCCTGGGTTTTTTGTTATTCCAGATAAATTTGGAAATTGTCCTTTCTAACTCTATGAAGAATTGAGTTGCAATTGTGATGGGGATTGCATTGAATCTGTAGATTGCTTTAGGCAAGATGGCCATTTTTACTATAGTAACCCTGCCAGTCCATGAGCATAGGATATCTTTCCATCTTCTGAGATCTTCTTCAATTTCTTTCTTCAGAGACTTGAAGTTCTTGTCATACAGATATTTCACTTGCTTGGATAGAATCACACCAAGGTATTTTATATTATTTGTGGCTATTGTGAAGGATGTCATTTCCCTAATTTCTTTCTCAGCTTCTTTATCCTTACAGTATAAGAAGGCTACTGATTTATTTGAGTTAATTTTATATCCAGCCACTTTGCTGAAGTTGTTTATCAGGTTTAGGAGTTCTGGCAGAACTTTCTTAGAAAGGCAAAAGAGCCACATTCTTCATCAAAATAACATAAGAGTGATCTCTAGCCAACATAGTAATATTATTCTTTTTTGAAACCTCCTGAGCCAGGCCCCCACAGTTTGAATCTCCTTCAGTAATACTGTCTTAGATGCTTCTACTAGTATGGCACACAAGGCCCCACTAAAAGAATTCACTTGATTTTCTACTTCAAAATTCCAAAGTCCACATTCCTCTAAACAATAGATACCATGACCACACTAAATTGAGTTTAGCTTACATATCAGAGGCTTTGTCCATCATCATCATGGTAGGAAGCGTGGTGGTAGGGAGCCAGATATAGTGCTAGAGAGGTAGCTGGGAATTTTATATCTGGATCCACAGGCAGCAAGAAGTACATGGCACACACATTCTTCAAAAAAGCCATACCTATTCCAACAAAGACATACCTCCTAATAAGGCCACTCCCTCTGGGTCTATGGGCTCCATTTTCATCCAAATTATCATAATCTCCCTTTATTTTTCCTGTTCTATGTCCATATATTTTCTGAGACAAGGTTTCCCATATATCTCAGGCTGGCTACAACTCAATATATAACCCAGAATTGTCTCACCATCACAGGAATCATTCTGTCTCAGTCACATACCCATAAGTGCTGGGATGACAGTGGTGCATCATCATATCCCAGTCTTTGGTTTTTATTACTGTTTTTTCATAATCTCTTTGTCTTTCTTACAGTTACTTACACATTTACGTTATTTTTGAAATCAGCTTATGCTAATGTATTCAATGACAAATGTTTTCTGTATTAATTCACAGTACTTATTTTTCAGTATAATTATGTTCTTGTGTAAGTAAGTAAATTTAAAACTGCTCTGCTTGGGAAAGACAGAGTAAAATCTGCTCACACATTAAAAAATAGCTTCTAGTGAGGGATATCAGCAATATAATTTCTTTCTTGATACATATTCACTAGATTCAAGCTATATAATTTAAGCCAGGAACACTGAAATATGTTTCACATATCTATACATTTTTCCCTAAAAAAGCAAGTTTTATTTTAACAAGCAAGTCTGAGACCTGTAATTCACAATAGTATTATCATGCTTTATTCATTCTCAAATTGGCTGTTTTCATGAATTATACATGCCAGTATTCCTAAATGTCTCACAGGCCTCTTTCAGCTCCCAAGAACACACACCTTTCCCCACAGTTGAGGCAGATTACACAGAAACCCTGGGGTCAAACCACCATGCCTGCTGACTGAAAAGTAGGCTCTGCAGATTGCGAATGCAATGTAGATTTCCATCAAGTGTGTTCGAATGCAATGCTGTAAACTTCTCAAGTGTATTTTCTTCTATTGCCTAATTGCTGAGCACTGTCATAGTGAGTGGCAGTCACAGAACATGCACACAGACAAGATTTCACTAACCTTTAGGGGTTTGATACATTTAAAGTTAAAATATATGCATGTTTTTGAGAAAGCTTCTCTGTGAATTTTCCTGCATTTGCTGTTTGCAGGAGTGATGAAGGCAGTGCTGTAGACAGTGGTTTAGCTAACAGTCAGGAGCAATAGCAGACATATTTCTACCCTCTGCTTCTGAAGCCTCACAGAGTCCTACAGCCACCAAGTTTCTTCCTGAGTCTCAGAACAGTGCATGAATGCAGAGTCAAAGTGTTTTCTCATAGGGTTTGACTAAATGAACAGGCTTATCATCTATACTTCCATAAACAGAGTAGTTACTACTGGTCACCAAAGTACCAAGAATGCAGGGAGCATTTCATTGGGGTTTATACATGGCAAGGCTTAAGTAAAAGAAGGAAGAGGTATAGTAACGCCCAAATGATAATGAAATAAAATGAACAAACATGAAAACAGCAAAACAAGGGAGGAAGGACCCAGGCTAAGAATCTGAGCTCACATGGGATGAAAGGCACATGGAATCCTATCAGTAAGAGCACTGTCTTAGCTCTCATTCCGATTGCTACGATAAAACTTGGAACAAAAACAAATTGAGGAACAAATTTGTTGTATTTTGTAATACAAAGGCCATCATTGAGGGAAGCTAAGGCAGGAGCTGATGTAGAAGCTATGGAGAAATGCTGCTTACTGGCTTGATCTTTATGTCTGGCTCAGCCTGCTTTCTTATAGTACACAGGAATAGTACCAGCTCAAGTATAGAACTATTCCCTGTGGTATAGGCTCACCAATATTAATCATCAATCAAGAAAATGCTTCACATGTTGGCAATAGACCAATCTCATGGTGACCTCTCTCTCTCTCTCTCTCTCTCTCTCTGTCTGTGTGTGTGTGTGTGTGTCTTTCTGTCTCTGTCTCTCTCTTTCTCCCTCTCTCTCTGTCTCTCGCTCTCTTTCTTCTCACAGGAATCACTCTGTCTCAGAGATGTTGTACCCATTAGTGATGGGATGACAGGGGTGAGTAATCATATCCCAGTCTTTGGTTTTTATTACTTTTTTTAAATATTTTTTTTGTCTTTGTTGCAGTTAGTTATATATTTAAGTGGCCAAAACTGTCACTTTTAGTATTGATGTTTTAATATTGAATTAATTTATTTTTGTTCACATACAAGTTCTGAATGCATATGATTGATATCATCAAGGCTCTCTTTACAGTTCTTTGAGGACACCCAGTCCTGTGTAAGCTCAGAGCCTGCCACTCTGACTTCAGTGGCTTTACCAGTCAGGACTGAAGCAAGTGGCCCCTTATAAAGGGAAGGATGAAAACATGGTTTGCCTGTGTTCTTTGTTTGAAAATGGATGGAGTTCCCATACTAAGACACTACTTGCACTTCAGTGGCTTGTGGGGTTTTCTGAACTTCTTTTTCCCTTTATTACAGTGAACACCTCAACACTGGTCAAGAGACAGTTTGGTCCTCACTTCCTCTCTTGATCCAGTAGACTTTGAATATCATTAAAGCATCACACACCGATATTGATATTGCCTTTGCTCCTGGGAAGCCCTTTGCATCTAAGACATTACCAGCACAGCCATACCTGATCACAGCCTATTTCAGATTAGAAGGTGTAAGTTGAAAATCATTGAAACAAAGGGATTTACATCCTCTGCACAGCACAGAGTGTGATCTGACAGAGTGGGAACACAACTCTATGGACAGAATGCGTGGCTTTTCTTTCTTTAGCTTGTAATCCTTATGACATTTTAAAAATTGCTTTTTGTAATTGCTAAAAAAGGTTACAAGCACAATCTTTTTAGACTAACAGATATCTGTCTACAAACATGTAGACACACTTCTATACTGAACCCTGGAAATCTTTAAGTTCACTTCACGGAGAGTTTGAAATTTTAGTTTATTTGTGTAAAATATAGTAAAGAAATAGCAAATGATCACAGTATGGTAAAATCCAAGTATTTCATGGATGTGAAAGGTATCATTCAACTATCCTATTGACACTAAATCAGCTTCTTTGGGGTTATGCCTGAGGAGTGAATGAATCAAATTTCCACAGTTGAGAAGTTCATTGTGAGCCTTCTAGCCATCAAGGCTTAATGAACTGCCAGAGTAGTGATAGAGTAGTGATAATTAGGGTTTCAGGAGATTTGCATTACAAGGAACAGCAGTATAATAGTAATGATAATAGAAGGTATTCACACCCCCTCTTCCATTCATTATTAGAAGAATCATCAAGGCTACATGTTTCAGATAATTGTTTCACTCTTTAATTTTTGTCATTTTTTAAAAATAATGAGATTGAAGGTTGGCTCAGTGTTTAACAGTATTGCTTGTTCTTGCAAAGCACTCATACACATTAGGTGGTTCACAGTCATCATTAATTTCAGCCCCAGGGGATGTGATGCCCGCTTCCAGTCTTTCATAGAATATGTGCTCATATGACACACACTTACACCACAAATACATACCTAAAATTAAATAATAAACATTGGAAAAATATATGTAGCATATATAATGCATTTATTTAGACACAAACTCATACACATACATATTTATATAAATTTATGTCAAAAGTGTATCAAGTGTGTATCAAATGTGGAAGAAGCCTTAAACTTTAGAAAAAATTGGGTAGGGTAATAAATTAGGTTAAAATTAGTTGAGGAGAAAGGATGGAGTATAAACAAAAGGATGTATGTGTGTGTCATGAATGACAATATAAGAAAGCTAATTTTTTCTGCTTTCAACAGTCATTGTTTGTTTACTTGTGACAGATACATGAATCCGACCATGTAATGAAGTAGCAAGAACCATTTTGTATTTCAAAGGAATCCAAAGAATCCAATGACTATATGATTTGAATTTTCTTTTAAATCCTACTGCCCATTAGAGCAGTAGCAATCATATACATATAGTGAATGAATAAACTGTTCACACCAACTTATTCAGAAAAGGTGTATTTTTAAATCTTTGTTCTATGTGAAGGTGTTTTGTAACTTCACTATTTCTCCTTTCTCCTTCTGCTTAAAACTATATTAAACCATTTTAATAGAGTATTATTTCATACAGAATATTTCCTTACATAAAAGTAAAAAAGAAAATGTATCTACTAAGTACCCCTCAGTACTCTCTTTGTCACTCATGAGAAATTTGAAGATCTTCGGGGCTCCTGTCAGTGCTGCAGCAGGTATACACTCAGGACTCCTGTGTGTGTCATATGCAGGAGATGCATGGAGTCTGTTAAAGCCACATTTTCAGTTAATGGTGACTTTAGTTGAGATTTCTAACCCACCATATTGTAATCATACATGGCTCCTCTTTTGCATACCTCAAGCCTTCTCTGTGGTTACTGGCAAACACACTGTATGAATATCAAGGGTGTGACATACAGTATGCACCAGAGAACATCATGGGAACTCAGTCTTCACCTCATTTCTCACGTAGTGATAACTCTGAAACATACTAATTGTATCAACTTGCATCAATTTTAGTCCCACACAGAAACAAACCCCTTCCTATTCTAGAAGGGTACATATAGGCAAATATGAACAAGACATTGGGGCTAGATGGAGAGCTCAGATGTTAAGAACATTGGATGACTGGTCCTGGGGACCTAGGTTTGATTCCCACCTCCCATATGCCTGTCTGTTCAATATATGCCTATGGTGGGCAAAATTCATACATATAAAATAAAAAATTATTTTTAAAAAAATAAAAAATTTAACCATAAATATGTGAATCAAACAAATACTCTTGAAGCATAATCTGGGTCCTAATTTGATTTCTTCTTTTGTGATAAACACTGTGACAAAGAGCAACTTGAAAAGAAAAGGGGCTTTTGAATCCTACAATTATAGTCCTTTGTAAAGGGAAGTCAGGGAAGAAATTCAATGCATGAATATGTAGGTAAAAACCAAGACCAAGATCATGGAGGGATGCTGAGTATTGCTTTCCATTCTGTGGCTTGCTCAGCTTGATTTCTATAAAGTCCAGGACCATTTTTAACTGGTGAGCCATCTTGACAGTCAAGGTCTTGGACCATTTATTTTTTTCAGGTGTGAACATTCACAACATAATTGGCCCTCTACTTCAATTGTTAATCAAGAAAATGTCCTAATGGATTTGCCTACAGGCCCATTTTCTGGGAATATTTTCTCAATTTAGATAATCTCTTTCAGGTTGAGGGTACATGCCTATTGCTGGAGATATGCTGTACTTTAGAAGATTCAAAGTATCTGAGGTGGAACTGACCTGAAAGCTTCTCCATGAGGACTGGTTTGGGGGGCACCAGTAAGTGATATGCAAGTTTCTAATAGAGGGAAGCCATCAATAGTCCTGCTCAGCTGTGATACCTATGACCAACAACAATGAGCCACCTATCAAGATATCCAAGTGTACAACTGTGATATTTAGATCTTGGTGGAAACTAACATCTGTGTAATTGGACTTAAGGCCTATTCAACAGGAGGGAAAATGCCTGGTACTGGAAACTTAGGTAACTACTAGGGGGTAGTGAAGTCATGGATCTATAGAGAACCTATAACCACCATCATACTAAAGAAGCATAATTTATAACTGTATTCTAAATACATTTTCTTATACAAAATGGTAAGGATAGTCCTCATCAAAGAAAATTATTACTATAACAGAGAGAGAACATTACAAGAAACAAGAACTGATCAAGATAGAGAAAACAATCTACTGTATGGTGGTCAGCTCCAGTTATGATATCTGTAATCCAACTCTTTTATCTAAGCCTCAAGAAACATCACAGAAGAGGGAACAAAAAGATTTTGAGCGCCAGAATCAGAAATCCAACTGTGATACAATGTATCTCAGAAATGATACCAGGACCTCTACAATATACTTTCCCAAACAAGACTCAAACAAGGACTATACAAATGGGCTTGCTAACATAAAAGTGGGAATTATCTTGGGGTCACTCACCTAAACAAAGAAATATAGGCAACTAAAGAATGCTGAAAGTGGGAGGAATATACTTCCTCAGGAATAATCTAATTATCCAGTATCGATTGATCAGCCTTGAAATTATATACATGTAAGTAACATTGAATAGACTAAGCTATATATATATATATGCTTATATATATATATATATATATATATATATATATATATATATATATATATGTCCCATTAATTTGAGATAGGAGATTTATAGGAAAGATTGGAGGGAGAAAAGGGAATGGGACAATTGATATAATTAATTATATTTTATTTCAAAAGAAAAAATAAATTAAAACAAAAAAAGTATTTCCTCTTCCAAGATATGTCTAGGCTTTTATAAACTTGACATAACTCAACCACACACTCATAAGTTAAACTCTGTAGACTGACTAACTGTGCATATTTTGAACCCAGTCATCTTGAGTCCTGGACTTAGGAAATTGTATATGTATCTTCAGAAAGAGTAATCTCAGACTGTAAGAGAAAATATAAACTGGGCTTAAGAAGTCAAGTTAGGAATTGCTCCTAGAGCTGGTTTAGCCAGGAGAATTCTCTTTTCCTATTTAAGTGAGGGGGTCAGAGCAGATAACTGTAAATCTACTTAGCAAGCTCCTGTTAATTTCACTTTCCAGGGAAAGTAATTGTGGCAGTAAATCACTGTTAAAGATTTGTTTAAAGATTCATTGTGATCCAATGCATTTGCAACAATAGCTTTACGGAGTCTGAGTTCAATTAGCTATCATGTGTTTAAGGCAAAAGTCTTAAAAAGACTTTGATCACAGCAATGAAAGAGTAAATGAAGGCATCCAATGTCTTCTTTTGACCTCCAAATGCTCCAAGCACACAAGAGGTGCTCAAACATGCAAACAAAACAGTTACTCACATAAAATGAAACAAATAATTCTAAAAAGCAAATTATGAAATGAAGATAGCCTTGGATTCATTAGGTTGGGAGTTAGGGTCAGCTGCGAGCCACGATATGGGTACTGAGAACCACTGTGGTTCTTCTGCAAGAGCAGCGCTAGTTCTTAACAACTGAGCCATCAATCCAGTTCATAAAATGGTTTATATTAACTCACAACTTTCAGGATCTTAAGGGAACAACCCATGTTGTGCACCTGAGGACAGAATTTCATGACTGAGAGCTTGCAGAAGAGACTGCTCCCTTGAGGTGTTTAGGAAGCAAAGAGAGGGCAAAGTGCCAGGGACAACACAACCTTCGAAGTCTAATTGCTACATCCTGCAGTAAGCTTTACTCCTTAAACTTTTTCCACCTTCTAAGTATCTGAGAATTAAGCTTTAATGAGAGCCTCAGGGACACACTGTATTTTGGAGCCAAAACAAATATAAAGGTTTGTTAGTTATGTAAAGATAAATCTGTTCTCCTTAAGCTACAGATAGACAATGTTGATTTTTTAGTTTAATAAATATTCAGGCTGCTACACCTTCTTCCATGTGATGTGGATTCTGTCTCTCCCCACCGAAGCTCCTGATCAGCTAAATTGCAAATGTTTGTGAGTTTTAGTCTCAGTTCCCTGGAAGGTGAAGAGCCTAGTATGAAAGCATAAGATTTATTTCCTGTCTTGCATTAAACATTACACAAATCCTACTTAGTGGCTGGTTTAGATGGCTTTTCTTTGGACAGTTCAGGCTCACCTGTCCAAGCACAGCAATGTCCACATGGACTGAGTCCTCTACTATTAATCAGAAATCAAGAAAATGTCGCACATGCATGTCTATGAGACAAGACCATGAAGAAAATTTGTTAGTTGTGATTTCCTCTTCCGAAGTATGTCAAATTGACAACCAAGGTAACTCATAACACGAATTAACTCTGAAAGGTATTTTTTTTCCACACATGCAACCCTACTCAGTCTGGGAAAATGCCATGGGCCCTTTATCTTTAATTTGAAGAATGTGATTCCACGGAATTACAATCATTAAATGCTGTTGCCATGTGGCTTGCACAGTGAAACCCAAGATAGGAAAGGTGATTTTTGTCTTCCTTCTCGAACTAAAAACTGCATCATGCGTTGTTTTCCCTCACTGTCTCTTCCTTCTTTTGTTCCATTTGCTAGAACGTTTGTGAACATTGCTAGAACTTGCCATGACTGGCATCATGACAAGCCTAGGTCAAATAAATACTGATAGTTTATTGAGTGCAGGGCAGAGAGAATCTCCAATGTGCATTCCCCCATTTGAGTGTGGGTTTGCATTGTTGAATGATCAGTAAGTAACCTATTGGGCTGCATGGAAAACTCAGCATTTAAGAAAATGCCCTGCTCTTTGAAAAGATCCAAATTAACTTCCCAGCATGCATATTGGGTAGCTAGCAGCCTTCTTTATAACTCCAGCTCCAAGAGATATGACACTTTCTTCTGGCCTCTTCATGTACCTTTGCATACACTTATGTACACACACACACACACACACACACAATTTTTTAAAAATAGAAAGTGAAAATTTGTGACTTTAGATATGTATGCTTGCTTTTTAATCACAGAGCTTTGCAGAAATGAATGGTTTAATTGCAAACAGTGTATACAATATCTCTTATGTTTAATTCACAAATTTCAATCTTAAATTGTCTCACATTTTCAAATGTTGGCCCATGAAAGCATAATTTGTTGCCATTATGTAGAATAGTAAATACATACCTCTCAAATCTCAAAAGGAAAGTCAAAAGCAGTAAATTATTCAAAGTGTCTTATGCTTTAAAATCTATACAAAGTATCCAGAGTGATGATTATATTTTTCCCTAAATAAAAGGCATAGTGACAATTTCTAAAAGAATCAGTAGCATGTAAGATTTGTGTGGTAGTTAATTTACTCTAAAATTTCTTCATAAAACTTTCTCTCCATTAGCCTTCCTTATATTTAACCACCTATGAAAAAGCATGATCCAGATAAATTACCTCAAATTAAAGAGGTGATGATCTTCTTAAAAACTATGTAAAATTCAGTAATTTTCCTGACATACAATGTATTCCCTAGGCTTGTTGTGGAATTGATTTAAAGTCTCCAGAGGCTCACTGAAGCAGAAATCAGCAGCCATGACAGACTCGGACATCCATCCATCCTAGGTCCACACCTTTACTCCATTGTGAGTGGCTTTCCGTCAGTTACTCACACCCCTCGGTCAGGTGACTCCTGCATTCTGCATCAGTTCTTCAAGAATCATGCATGACTTTGACTGGAACTCTGAGACCTCTCATACCTAGTAAACCAGCAAGCTGAGAAGGTGGTGAATACTGCAGAGCCCTGTGATGCTTCCCAGTAAACATCCCAGCTTGTTGGCATTAACTCACAGTCACTGAATTCATGAGTGCCTCCCAAATTCCTCATTTTTTCTGTACTACCACTTTTTTATTAAACTTAACTTGCTATACAAAACAATGCCTTTAATAACTATTTGGGGGGGTTTCCAGAATAAAATGTAATAAAAGCTTTGGATACACTGCAAAGTCTATCTTCTTAGCTTTTTAAAACCTTTTTGCCCCACATCATTTTATGTATATGTGCATTTGGCCTTCATGTATTTTTGTGCACCACATATATGCCTGGTGTCCACAGAGGTCAGAAGAGGATATCAGATCCCCTGGAACTGGAAATAAGGACAGTTCGAAGTCACCACATGGGTACTGGGAATAGAATTTGGATCCTCAAAATTAGCAACCAAAGCTCTTAACCACTGGACCATCTGCATCCCCTGATGAGTACATTCTAAAGTATTGCTGGTGCATCTTGTTTATAGGCCTTATGTTTACCTTGCTCCAGATAATACAGCTTCCAGCAGTTTAATACAATAAAGTGGAAGACCGGGTCTCTGTCTACCCCATGAAACATGATTCTGTGGCTAGAACTCTTTAGAGTTGTTCTTTCTTCCTTCACCCTGCCTGCAAATGTGCTGATGTAATGATGTCTCAACTCCTGTAGCATCAATGGAGTCTTTCTCTAAAACTCACCTGGTGTCCCAATAATCTGCCCTTTGTTTTTCCCTCTTACTCTTCATAGCTGTAACACTATTACATTTTTTCTCGTGTAAAAGGTGTATAGAGTGAACATGAGAAAATGCACAATTTAATTTGCCAACTTTACTTCGATTGTGTTTACTAATTCTTTTCATATGACAAACTCTTTTTCTTTGTTGAACAGTCTAGCTGCTTATCATGAACACTAGCTATAAGGATAGTTATATAATTAGAAGTTTATTTGACCTAAATATGATACTGTGAGCATTAATGTATTTTTGATAAAATGGCTTATGTGTGTGTGTATTTATGAATGTGAATATGTTATGACAATTTAATTGATACAGGGAAAAGCTAACATAAAATTACTATTTAGATAGTTAACGTTAATTATATTCAATGGAGAGATCAAAATACAGATAATTTTCACATGTTCATTATTTCAGTGATGCAGAAAATGAGAGGTGCATTCATCACACTTATTTTCCATATTTTAATGGTTTCAGGAGAGACCAGGGGATCAGAAAATTTGTTTTACCACATATTTTCAGGTTAATACTTGGTTTGCATGGTAATATTTTATTGGGCTGTAAAATATAAACATAACATTTGGGCTATATTTTTCCTAATTTGGAAGCAAATTGTTCATTCAATAACAGTATCAGTTAAGAAAAACACTGTGACTATTCAGAACCAAGAACACAACATTGTTTTCATTTTTATCTTTGCCTTTTTCTGGGCCTTAATTGATTTTGTTTAATACATGAACACAAATTGAGCCTAGATTACTATTGATTACTTCACTCTCTTCTGAATCCTTCCTGGTCTTTCTAATTTCCCTACAAAATGGTGCTCATAGTTCTCTAGCTACTTTTCTAAAACATTTTAAAAAATATTTACTAGTCTAGTTTTATTCCCTTTTTTGGATTTATGTTTTAATCATTGGCAGTCACACTATATGCACCCCCCCTAAGATTTTCAGGTTTTCTGTTCTATATTATGACACTAAGATTTATCCTAAACATCACTTTCACTAATTTGAAAACACTCCGTGCTCAATGTGATGGTTGGTCTTAGCTGTCAAGTGGACTGCATTGACAAAGAAATATGGACAAAGAGATAACCTTCTGTGCACCTGCTGAGTGATGTACTTGATTGTGCTATAGGAAGTGGAACGATCCATTCTAAATGTGATTGTGCCCTGTGGTGGCAGCCAGATAACAACTTTGTGTTTTGCCCACCTTCCTTGCATATGCTTCAAATCATGCTGGCAAGTTCATCCACCCTTTTAATATCTTAATAAGAGTTCACCCATCCTGTTGCTGCCCCTGATGCTACTATCCTTTGCTAGTATCGCCTTCACAGGCAGACTAAAGAACAGTGTCAGAGTTATAGTCTTACTGCTGTAAACAGACATCAGGACCAAGTCACCTCTTACAACAGACAACATTTAATTGCAGCTGGTTTACAGGCTCAAAGTTCCAGTTCCTATTCCTGTCAGACAGGAGCATGACAGCATCCTGGTAGGTATGGCAAGGGAGGAAATGAGAATTCTACATCTTGATCTGAAATCTGCTAGGAGAAGGCTGACAACAGTGTGGTTAGGAGGAAGATCTCAAAGCTCACCCCCACTATGACACACTTCTTTCAATAAGGCCTCACTTCCTAATAGTGCCACTCTCTAGGCCAAGCATATTCAAACCACTACATGCAGTGCCCATGAAGGAATCCTAAAGGGTATCAACATCTGAACAGTGAGTGCTGATATTTCCAGCCTCCTACAGTAGGTAGATACCAAGTTCTCCACCAATTTAATTTGAGAGCCATTGTGGGACTAGACACTGGCTCTGTGAGCCAACCTAATTAGTGTCCATCCTATCAGTTTTGTCCTTCTAGTGAACCCCAACTAAGACAGTAACTGTGGGACAGTTTATTTTTTTCTAATCTCATGCCCATAACATTTGGGTTCTAATTGCTTTGACATCATGTTTTTCTACTCCTGTTTTTTTTTTTTGTTTGTTTTTGTTTTGTTTTGTTTTGTTTTTTTAATTTTCAATCTATAACTTTGCAGCTCAGTTCCTAATGAAAAAATCCCCACTACCCATTGTGCATAGAGGTTTGAACTTGTTTAATCAGAAGCAGCCTGGGATCAGAGTTTGAGAATTGGACCCAAAACCCAATGCAATACATAGCAATGAAGAAGTCTGCATCAAAGCAGATCATCCATTTTGAGACTTTAAATTTTACACCCTTTTATACAACTCTCACACATCAACCCAGTATACCCTCTGCTCTAGATCCTTCCATCACCAGGTGGTAGGCAACTGCAGACTCTATCTTGTGCAACACAAAGTGCCTGTGAAGTTTTCCAGTGAGTGCTACATTGTTCACTCTACTGGGACTTGCCTTATGGCAGAAACCCTACTACATACTCTGACTGCAATGTTTTCAGTACTACATATTCTACAACTTTCTGCCCTGACATCTTCTCATTCTAAGGAAGCATCTGAGAATGTGAAAGTCCCAAGGATTGGGGTTGTTCACTCTATCATTCATGTGAAGTATATGAGGAACACAGAGAGTTATAGTAAAGCCTTACCCCGAAGAGCTCTGTTTCTTCTAAGAATTTGGTTGTTTTGCATGTTACAGAGTCAAAAACCACTTTACATTAAAACAGGAGTAGGCAATTCTTTTCTAGAAACAATCAGATAATAAATGTCTTAGATTTTCATATTTACAGCCTTGGTTCAGTTAAACAGCTCTTCTATAGAGAGATGTCTGTAGACCACATAGAAATTCTTAGCAACATTCTGACAAAACTATCCTTACAAAAAATGGCTGGCGGTCACGTCCAGTCATCTGCCTGAAGGACTAACTGAAGGTAGACCCTGCTGAGCTAGAAAATAAGCCTCTTGCTTTTACATCAATCTGCATCTCAGGTCTCACTCAGGGGCTCCTCAAAATAAGTACACTGACCAAGGATCAGGGTCTTACATTTGGAGGCTTCATCCAGGATTCCAGGAGACCCCTGAGTGACCACCAATGATTGGAGGGAAAATGAATGAGTTCAGCAATGGCAAGAGTTGTCTAAGTGTTTATCTCTGTCTTTTGCATTCACTTTTGGCTCTCGAGCAGGGTGTCATCTGGAAAGCTTCTGGTCTGGTGTGTCAAACTGAGGCAGGCAGATATGCTTTAACACCAAGAACATGGGGAGTCTGGAGGATGTTTCAGTTCCCTGGAGGGAATAAAGAGGACTCTGTTCCTTTAGGACATTGCAAGACACAGTATCAACAGGAGCAGAGTCTTGATATAATCTGGTTTCTGTGCCCATGGCAGGGGTGCCTGATTGTATCTTGATAGTCTTTTTCTGTGTTCTTGGACTTGGGCTGATGTTTTTTGTTTGTTTGCTTTTCTTATTGTTTTGTTTTGTTTTGGACTTGGGACAGACAGAATCTACCTCATTAAACATCCTAGTTAAACACTGGAGGGAATTTAGGGAAAGAGGAGAAAACTTGTCAGCAGTAATAAACAAGGACAAGTTAGTTACTCTCTGCTTCTCTAAATGGCCCACCTTTGGATTAGAGCGGCCAACCGTAGGGGCCTTTGACTTGCAGGAGATCAATGTAGTAGAGGAAATAGTCTTAATGCCTGGATCCCTCAGATACCCAGGCCAAGTGCCCTATATAGTTACCTGGAAGAATCTAGAGGAGGACACCCCCCTCCATACCCCATGGATAAAAAGCCTTTATTTCCCCAATGCCCACCTTGTAGCTTCTGGCCATGTTTCCAAAAAGGAAACATGGGAGTAGGAATTTGGACCTAAGAAGTTGCTCCTCCAAGACCCTTCAACAGTAGACCTGTTGTTCCAAGACCCTCCTCCTCCATATCCCCCTACCCTTGCCCTCATGCCCCTACTAGATCCCCAGGATCATCAGCCCATACAAGACCAGGCCATAAATCCCCCTTTACCAGAGGAGAAGTGGGAGGAGACTCCCAATTTCCCAGTACCAACATGGGGACCTGAAGTCTGAGCACCACCTCCCCAGATACCATGGTTGTTCTCCTGCTGAGGGCATGAGTCTCTACATAAGGGCAATCAGGCTATGCGATATTGGCCCTTCTGCTGACTTGTACAACTGGAAGACTGAACCCCTTCCCCTTTCAGATAACCCCAAGGGGCATATTAATCTCTTTGAGACTGTTTTATTTACTCACCTGTCCACCTGAGATGATATCCACCAACTCTTGAGAGCGATCTTCATGACCAAAGATTAAGAGATTATAATTCAGGAAACTAGAAAAAATATCCCCTCAGACACAGGAGCATTATCAATTGACTAGGCTGTCGTCAACAGTGGGTTTCCCCTGACTAGACTTGACTGTGACTTACATACATCAGAAAGTAAGGGGCCCTTAAAGGTCTACCTCCAGGGTCCATTAGCAGGTCTAAGGGGTCCACACAACAACCCACCAATTTGACCAAGGTATGTGAGGTTATGTGAGGGACCAGATGAGTTGCCTGCTGCCTTTCAGATGATTCTTGGAGATCTTTTGTCATTGCACCCTATGATCCTAGCAGCGAGGAGCACAAAGCTACTGTGACTATGGCTTTTATAGACCAAGCTAGTAGTGACTTCAGGAAAACCCTTCAGAGGCTAGAGGGAATACAGGATAAATCATTCAGGGATTTAGTGTAGGTTGCTAAGAAAGTCTACCATAACAGGGAGACAGAAGAGGAGGAAGAACAAAAAAGTGAAAGAAAGAAGCTGAAAGGAAGCTGAAAAAAGAAAAGCAACTGGAAAAGAATTTACAGAGAATCTTGGCTACAGTAATTAGGGAAAGCAGAGAAGAGAAACTCCAACCAAAGAGAGACAGAAAACCCCTTGAAAAGGACCAGTGCACATATTGCAAAGAGAGGGACTACTGGGCCTGAGAGTACCCTAACAAACAGATGCTGGGGGCAGGAATTTCCAGACCTTGGGAAAAGTGCCCCCAAACATTGAAGGTGTTAGAAGAAGACAGTGACTAGGGAGGACAGGGTTTGGACCACTTCTCTGAACCCAGAATAATTTGGAGTGGATGGGAAACCCACTCAATACTTGGTGGTCACAGGGACTCTACATTCAGTCTGCCTCCAAACATATGGCCCCATTTTCCAATAAAAAATCTTGGGTCTGAGGAGCCACCAACACCAAAATGTATTCATGGACTGCCTGAGGAACAGTGGACCTAGGTAAGGGATGGGTAACCCATTCATTTATGGTCACCCCAGACTGTCCTTAACACCCTGTTGGAACAAGACTTAGTCTCCAAGATTGGGCACATCAAGTCTCCTGCCCAATGGGCTGCAACTAATTGGCCCAAAAGGACAGCCCATGGGTGGAGGAAAGACCTCTCTGATTGACCCCTGCTGGGAGCTGAGGCTACATGATTTGCAGATGGGAGCAGTTTTTTTCATGAAGGTCAGAGACAAGTGGGTGCTGCTGTGGTGGATGGCACAAATGTCATCTGGGCTGAACTTCTACCCTCCGGGCAAGTCAGCGCAGACAGTAGAGCAAATTGCCCTTATCAAAGCCTTGGAACTTGGCCCAACAAGAAAATTAACATGTACATGGATAGCAGGCATGCCTTTGCCACAGCCACTTCCACAGGGTTATATATCAAGAGAAAGGATTGCTCACATCAGAGGGGAAAGAAATAATAATAATAATAATAAAAACAAGCAATAAATCTTGGATCTGATGAAGCTGACAACTGTGAGTATTATTCATTGTGCAAGACATCAGATGGGAAGAGACTCAGTGGCTAGGGCAATAACAAGGCATATTAAGTGCTTGAGAAGTGGCTATGTAGGAGTTTATCCCAGTTACGGGCCTGCAAGAGACACCCACACAGGAATAAGACTGGTCTAAGGGATGGCCTCACTTAAAATATACAGAAGAAGAAAGGTCTCAGATTGCCAGCCAACCTTCCAACTATTACCTAGAGAAGGAGAGGCAATGCCACACAAGAGGAAAAAAAACTGTACTCCCCAGAAAGCAAGCAAATGACTTATAAGGCCAAATGCACAGATGGGACTCATTTAGTAGATAAAATCTTGTCCAATCAGTTAAGAGATCTAAAGTATATATAACGGACCTCAGGTTTTGGGCCAGAGAGATAGAACAGTGTAAGGTATGCCAACAAGTATATGCTTATGCAGCCAAGAATAAATAGGGCAAGACACCTAGGGGAGAGTAGCCTGGAGTATATTGGGAAGTCAATTTTATAGAAGTTAAGCCAGGAAAATATGGTTAAGCCAGGAAAATACCTTCTAGTGTTTGTGTATGCTTTCTGTGGATGGGTTGAGGCTTTCCCCACCAATCAGGAAACAGCTACCGTGGTAGCCAAGAAGATATTAGAGGAAAATTTCTTTAGGTTCCTAGAGCCCAAGGTAATTGGATCAGAAAATGGTCCCGCTTTTGTCTCTAAGGTAAGTCAGTGATTGGCAGAGATATTGGAGACTAATTGGAAGCTCCATTGTGCATACCATCCCCAGAGCTCAGGAGAGGTAGAAAGAATGAACAAAACTCTGAAAAGGACCTTAACTAAATTGTGCTTGGAGAATGGCACTGACTAGATGGTGTTCCTTCCCTGGGCCTGTTCTGAGCCCAAAACACCACCTACCATTTTAACCTGACCCCTTTTGAGATCCTATTTGGTATCCCAACTTCCTTGGTGTTCACTGGACCCTCCATGGAGGTATCCAAACTCACTGAAAGGAACCTCTCTTTGAGGCTCCCAGCCCTTCAGTCAATACAACATGAGGTTTGGCCCAAACTGTCTGCCTTAAATCCTCCAGATATGCCAGAAACCCTTCACTGCTTCCCGACTGGTGACAGGGACTATGTAAGGAGGCATCAGGCACAGTCAGTGGAACTCTGGTGGAATGGACCTTTCTTGGTGCTGCTAACCTCTTCTACAGCCCTCAAAGTAGACAGTATTGTGGCCTGGATGGATGATTCCCGTGTGAAACCTGCAGACACCCTGCTCCTCAGGCACCCCTGCTGGGTAGTCCAGAAGAAGGACAATCTGCTCAAACTTAAGATCACTCTCATGACCACCTGGTGGTACCTTTGGATTCTGGTTCCTTACATCTTACAATCCTGCCTACCAAACCTGTTACAACATTCACTGTCTCCCTTCTGTTGGGATTGGGGTGTCCAGGACAGCTACTGGGACCTCAGCTTTGGTCTTATGAGAGAAAAAATATGACGGTCCGAGAATAGCCATTGATTTAGATATAGAAAGAATAGAAACTTCCATCCGTCTTCTTCAAGAATCTGTAGTAGGAGCGAAATTAGACTTAACTTTTCCTCCCACAAAGAGGGCAATATTCTGCCTTAGCTGAGTAGTTTTCTTTCTATACAGACCATTCTTGGATTGTTAAAGATTCAGTGGCCAAGGTGAGAGAAGCGCTGTTTAAGCAGAAGAGAAAAAGAGAACAGTCAGGGCTGGTTTGAGTTTTGGTTTAACTCCTTCTATTGGTTAACCATCCTCATATCCACCTTTTTAGGATTCCTAATTGTTCTCCTGCTATTGTTGACCTTTAAGCCCTGCATATTGAACAAACTTATAGCCTTCATAAAAGAGAATAGAAGCAGTACTGTTGATGGTATTGCATCAATATGAGACCCTGAAGATAGGACATGGAAAATATGAATTAGTTACCAGAGAACCCTGAGTGTAACTCCATAATTGGAGCTTGTACAAGAAAAAGGGGAGAATGACAGACCCTAAGGGGTTTTCCCGTCTCACACTCTCCTTACAGCTTCCCCCTACCCCTGGGGTCAAAGCTAGGCCAAGTATCATGTTCTACTCACAGGACCATATTCTTGAGTAAAAATCTTTTCAGAATGTCCTGACTAACAATCACCTGACCCTCTGATTAATCCCAGGGAGAGTTCAAATGCATGTCATGCTTGCTAGGCAATAGATTTAAAGGACAATATACCTAGCTAATAAGTTTGAACTGCAACCTTGCTGATGTAACCTGTGACCCTAAAAAGTATAAAAACTGCTTTTAATAGCCATAGGTTGCCTTCTAGTCACCTGCCTTGAGGGACTAATTGAAGGTAGACCCCGATACGCCAGACTCTAAACCTCTTGCTCTTGCATTGGAAAAAAATAATGTCTGGCTGGCTAATTTTGTTCAGCAGCATGCAGTATGATGTCAACTGTCAGAGAAAATTGAATTTTAATTTTTGATAATCTACCCACATATACCCACATATTACACTCATGTGTTTATAACAGTAACTAAATTTCCTTTTCTTCATTATATTGCTCATTAATCATTTTATTTGCCAAAACAGGCAATTTTATATGTATATGTCTTCCATCTTATTCTTTTCTTATACCTCCAATACTTTGTCTCTATACTTAAAATTACATAGCTTTTGCAAGCCATGAAGCACATTTAAATGCCAAAGGAGCAAACATTCTTTAGATCTGAAGCAATATGGAACATGTTTCACTAATGTTCATTAAAAATTGAAGATGGAGAAGTTTGCTTCTTAAAACCTCCAATAAACAAATAACCAAGATTTAACCTAGGCAACCAACTCTCTAAGGATTTGTTAATGTTAATGAGAGTTGTTCTAAAGACTTTTAGATACCTAAAGATTATGACAATACATAATGCAGTCTTTTGGTTCAGAGAAACCCCTAAAATATATAGATTAAAAAGTATCCTCAAAAAAGGACAAATATTGAATGCTCCTCCAGCCCTACCATTCAATGCAGTGAGTGTTCAGAGGCAAGCAGATTGCAGGGGATGATGTGGGGGTGGAATTGGTGCTAGTTCTCATGAAATATGGAATTTATGCCATATCCTTAAATAGCAGGACATACACATCATATGCTGGTAGACTAGGCTTTGGGTTCAACATAATGATTTCCGCACAAAAATTTTTTAGACATGGTAGTTCTTAAATTCAAATAACAATGGATACTCAACTGAAATGATATTAAAATCATCTATGTCTACACAAAACCTACATATTTTTTTTACTGTGTGTGTGCTTTGCATTTCAGGATAGACACATCATGACCATTCATAGTTATGTGGATGTCAGAGGTCAATTTCTGATTTCTTGCTCTATCACTTTTGAAATTATTGATTTCAAGATGTGGTTTCTGACTGAATCAGGGGCTTACAATTTCAGCTATATAGTTGGTCCATCAGTAAGCCATCAGACTGCACCTGTCTCTTCCCACCCTTAATACTTTCTCAACAGAAGGTTTTGAAATGCCATGATAGACATAATAATCTCTCTCTCTCTGTCTCTCTCTGTCTCTCTCTCTGTCTCTCTGTCTCTCTCTGTCTCTCTCTCTCTGTCTCTCTGTCTCTGTCTCTCTCTCTCTCTCTCTCTCTCTCTCTGTCTCTGTCCCTCTCTCTCTCTCTGTTTGCATATATGTCTGAAACTACCAAAGACCACTTGCTTTGATTCCAATCACAGGTGGTACTGGTTACTAGGTAAGTAAATCTTTGTGAGTAGGCTTGAAGGTCAATATGCATAGCTTTGAAACATTAAAACTATCAATCTCTAAAATCTAACACCATGCTATTATTAAAATTCTATCAGTTCTCTCTATATATGTATAAATATTACATCTGATTTATAAATTTTTGTATTTATAAAGTTGGCCACTGGGTTAAATTGTTAATAAAATATTTTTAAGCATAGATATATATTTGTTTTTTCTGTGGAAAAAGTCATGGTGTTACATTTTGTTTCTTCACTCCTCCATCAACAGTTAAGTTGGTAATAGTGACGGTCTTTAACTTTATTGTGACATTTCAATTGTACGTGGGTTGCATCAGGATGGTTTCCTAATTTTATAACTTTTTATTGTTTTCTCATGATGTACCTTCATTCATAAATTGAACCATTTATATGAAATATAGTTACAGGGCTGGAGAGATGGCTAGGCAATTTAGAATACTTGTTCTTGAAAAGGAGGCAGATTTGATTCTCAACATGCACATGGTGCCTCACAACTACATATACCTCTAGTACAGGTGTTATGTCTCCCTCCACTCAGCATTCCATTAAAAGGAATACATGTAGTGTCCCAGAACATATGAGAGTAAAACACTTCTTCTACACAGAGAATATAATCAATCTAAAAAATTTAAGAAGGGACATGATTAATGTTATGAAAGTGATGGTTTTTTCCTTGCCTAATTGCAAAATTACATGACTGGAATTTGGATAAAATGTATTAACTCAGATTCAAAGGAAAAATAAAACATGTGATTAAGGCAGAAGTTTATATGGTCTTCATCTAGGCCTGCCTCCTGCATAGCCAGCAGTGTTATTGCCAGCGGCCGGCGGTGAGGGTAGTTGTGGAGACACGGAGTAGGATTCTGGTGATGATTGCTTTGAAGTCTGAGGGTCTCAGGGCTTTCTAACTATACTATAATGCTGATGATAACTTCTAAAATGTCCTAGAAACTTTCTTGCTCTTTCTGTGGGTGAAAAACTGCTGGCTTAGGTGATTAACACCTGTAGCCTAACAGCAGAGGATTAAGCAATGTGGTCTTTGTTCTATCTCAGCAGGAACTGCTGGGCTCTAACTCTCAAGCTTGCTAGTCAGAAGTCTTCACAGGAAGAAAAATAGGACACTTAACGGAAGTGGTTAATGAGTTTATTATTATGTTGTAAAATGTTTCCTATATAAAGCTATCTTAGAGGGAAAAGTGGAAAGATCCTAAGTGGGCAAAGGGAAAAGCTCTTCTAATTGGAGAAAAGTGAGAGAGAGCAGAAGAGAGAGGAGAAAAAGGTACACACATAAGAGAGAGGGAGAGAGAGAGAGACAGAGGGAGATAGTAGTAGTAGTCATAGTGGTAGTCATAGTAGTCTCTCTTTTGTCTTCAGTACTTCTACATCTTTCAGAATGCATGATCACATGTTACAAAGTTCATTACAAGTTCACACAAAATGCCAAGTCATAAATTGAAATAGAAGTTTACAACAGAGAATGTTTACATGCATATGCATTAGGAGTAATTATATAGATAGTAACATCTATCACATGCCTTCTCTACAGATTCATAGAAAGTTTAAAACCATAACTAAGTTATAAGTGAAGTTTTGTATAGATAAACCCAGTCAATATTTTATCTTCTCTCTTAGTACCTATAATAAATTGTTAGTTCTCTTTTTATGACCTTTGGTTAATTGTTTTACAACCTCTTGGAATGTGCTCTGAGTAGAAGAACGTCTGTCTGCCATCTTAGAGATATTAACTTGTGATACTTGGGAGACTGGCAGAGTTCTCCTTGCAATTTGGCTTTTAGAAAAGGACCTAGGAGGAGTCCCATTATAAAAGAACTTAATAATCACAGATATAATTTTAGGAATTCTTATAGGATCATCATTAAAACTTAAGTCATCTATTTGTCTATACATAGCATCACTATAAGACAGTACATCTTCATGGATCTGCAGAGATCTGCTCCAAAGGGGTGTGCTATTACTTATTGATTATTATAAATGTATAATAATAATAACAGGAAAAACATATAAATAGCAGGAATCTTTCCTTAAATTAGTCCCCCACAGCCTTGCTGAATGGGGGCTTACCTGTCAGAGATTATATAATATTCCAAGGCAGGCATTTCAGGATGATCATCTGCTAGTATACTATCCCATTATGGCTCCTGATAAGGGATGAGGGTGTAGGTGGGGAAAGAGAACACAGCTGCATTCATTACCCTCTGGATTCTGCCAGAAATGAACAGGCAGCCTGCTAATTTGTTTGGCATTTGAGTAGCCTTACTTGATTCTTGGGCTTGAAATCACTAATTCAGAGAAAGAAGGGATAATTTATCATTCAGCTTTTCCATCCAATTACTAAGAAGCTTACTGCTCACATGAGACTAATCCAGTTCCACCATGCCTAATTACTCCATGGCCAAAAGAATCTCCAGGACAGGAGACAAGAAACAAAGGTGTAGAAAAATGGACTCATTGTAGGCTTTGAACATATGGAGAGTCACTGGTGTTGATGATAAAACAAGGCACAAGAAACTCCAAGTTGCATGAAGATAAAAATGTCAAAGCGGGAATATAAGACTAATACCAGCTCATTAAATATCTGGATAATTCATTATCTTTCTCAGGCCATTCTTTCCCCTAGAGACCTACAGAAGAACTTATAGACTAATGCACATTACACACCCAGTAAAGCATAATATAGATTCCATGTTCTATATTAACTAAAATTAATAATTAAATTTCAAATTTTTGCAATTTGTTTTCAGTACAAACATGTTTGGTAATATGTTTTTTTCTTATTTCTTGAGACTACATCATAAGTTTTGAGGATATGCTTTCATGAATAAGAATACTGGAAATCCTTCCATGCCCTCAAACTTCACATGTAGAATAAGCTAATCATCTGAGAAACTCCATGTCTTGTAATGTATATCGACATCAGAAAACCAATTTTGGGGATTAAAATTGCTGGTTGTTACAAGAATGCCAATTTTCTCGATATTTTCTAGGTTATATAGATTAAGGGATATCAAATATGTATATATCTGTGTAGCATAGGTCTATATGTCAATATATCATTTTTATCATATATCTGCTGCTATGATAAAACATTCTGGTCAAATGCAACTTGAGGGAGGAAAAAATGATTTGACTTATAGGTTATACTCCATCACCTGGGGAAACCATGGCAGGAATTTAAGATAGGGGCCTAAAGGCAGGAACTAAAGTAGAAACTGTGAAGGGATGGTATTTATTAGCTTGATCTATGTGGTTTGCTCAGCAACTTTTCTTATACTGCTCAAGGCCACTGGCCTAGGGAGGAACCTGCCCACTGGTGCTCTCACACATCAATTAGTAACTAGGAAAATGTGTAGTGGAGATAATCAGTGAGGTGAAGCACCCTCTTTCCAAGTAACTGACTCTGGGTCTGTGTCAAGTTAACAGCTAAAGTTAACTATGATAATCATGGCACTGGTAACATTTACATCTCTATGTGATATTAATAGCACACATATTGGTTTTATTTAACATATAAAAGGAAACATTTAATATACTGTTACTGACATTGTTATTTATTGAATTATTAAGAATTTCTTTTTATTGGTTATTGTACTTTGATACATTTGATTCAGGGGGCTGAAGAGTTAGGACATCAGAGCACTGCTCTTCTTCTAGAGGTTCTGGTATTTCCAGCACACACATTGCTATCAACTGATTGCAACTCCAATTCAAAGGAATCAGATGCCCTCTTTTGGCTTTCAAGGGCACTGTAGTGCATGTCCTGCACTTTCAGGTAGAGTAAACACTCACATGCATAAAATGAATAAATCTAAAAGAATTTTAAAGATATCTGGATGAGTATGCACAGCCAAACACTGGTGCTGCTAGTGGTACTCATTCTTCTGTAGTTGATTCTATATTGCTGTAGGGTTGCCTGTTTTTTAATTGCAGAGAATCCTTTATCTTGAGTAATGACATATGTTTAGTTTCTGTTCAGTCAGAGTGATACAGACAAGTAGAAAATCATTTGGGTGTTTCCACACCTGACCTGGCTCTCTTCATTTCCTTCACTGACTAATAAAGTCTCTAGAAAGAGCCTAGGTCACTCAGGTCAGATGGGATGGCGAATACTTTGGTGCTTAAGGGATTCAGGGAAGCTACTGGGATTCTCAGGGTTTAGGCACCTTTTTCTCTTATATTTCAAGCTGTTGGTGCTAGCAATGCTTGTGATCTATCCTTCAAATATCCTGCCATTTTCCTTTGGCTTTTCAGGCTCATCTGCATTTTCACTCTCCTAGAGGGAATTACTTCTGAGTTCCCCAGTCCTGAAGCTTCTCCAGGTGTTTCTGAGTTTTTCTCAATTGCCACAAATGCAGCCACTCTAGGCCCCAACTCTATTCTCCTGCCCCACAGATGCTGCTCCCACTCTAGGCTTGCTAACTCTTGTTGATTGCAATCTTCTACTCTCTCTGTATATTCTCCTTTTTTTCAAGAGTAAGTAGGAGGGTTTCTTCTCCTTAATGGAGAGAGAGGATTGCTTTATGAACACTGGTATAAACCCTGTATTGTATGTAAAGAATTTCAACTTGGTGAGATTTAAGGAGAGAAAAAACAAGAAGTCAAGCTTACAACCAGCCATGCTTCTGCAAGGACTAGGAAACTACAAACATTTTCTCACTGTCCCCCACCCCCTCCCACTTCCAGTCCCTCTCCTGCTCCCCCTCCCTCTCCTTCTCCCTCTCCCCCTCCCTACTCTCTGTGTATGTGTGCACTCATGCATGCAAGCACATGTATGTGTATATGTATGTGTGTATCTCTATCTCTTATTCTTTCCACACAAACATCAGCTGGGTAAGTGGAGGAGTTAGTTGCAGGAGGCTCCAGGCATCCATGCAACTGAGAGGCTGAGATCACAACACACTGATTTTCATGAGTTATCTTCAGACTCCACTTTCAAAGAACCCTGAACTCTGTCAAAGATCAATGAGTGTCAGCAGTATGGAGGGGAGGCACAAGTACTCAAGTGATTTCAGAAGGTCACGGATGATTGTGAATAACATTTCAATTCTAGCCCTTAGTTCTGACATCTAAATGTACACAAAAGTTAGTGGAAAAAGTGCTCATAGTTGTAAGGAACCTGGGAGCCAATGAAATGTTAAAATGATTCCATCACAATGGAAACCGAATTGTAGTGTTGCATATCCTAAGGTATTTGTTTCTGAGATTGGATAATTTAATAATTAAAAAGTAAAAATGTCTCACATCTACAGACAGCACAGTTGTATCTATAGCACAGCTAATACAATATTGTGTCAAGTTTTTATTGTCTTTATTTTTTGTTTGACTTTGAGAAGTTAAGTTGGATTCACTGGACAGTTTACTAAAAGAAAAGCAAAAACTGCCAAGGTCAGTGTGAAGCCTGTATTTAAAAACCAAACAGCTGCTCATTGTCTCAAATCCAGTGGATATCTTGACCTACGTGGCTTGGAAGATCAGTGACTTTCCCCAAAGTCACTATTGGAAGTGGTTGCAATCTGGATTCAGTTCTGTTCTGTTAACTGATGAGAGAAAGGCTGGGAGTTCACCCAATGAGCTGTCATGGGTGGGTCCTGGGAGAACATGGTGACTCCAGTGTGCCTGTGTGGAATGGTGTACACATTGCTGGCATGTCCCTGAAGTCTCTGAATCCAGAACTGGGCACTGATGCAGATAAGGAGCAGTGGAAGGAGGTTCAAAAGCAGGTGTTTGACAGTGTGTATGAGGTGGTCAAGCTGAAAGGTCACATATTCTGGGACATTGGCCTTCTGTGGCAGACTTGGCCAAGACAGCATAATTAAGAACCTTAAATATACCACATTTTCTGTATCCATTCCTCCATTGAGGGGCATCTGGGTTCTTTCCAGCTTCTGGCTATTATAAATAAGGCTGCTATGAATGTAGTGGAGCATATGTCCTTATTACATGCTAGGGAATCTTCTGCATTTATGCCCAGGAGTGGTATAACAGGGTCCTCCGGAAGTGTCAGGCCCTGTTTTGTGAGGAACCACCAGACTGATTTCCACAGTGGTTGTACCAGCTTGCAACCCCACCAGCAGTGGAGGAGTGTTCCTCTTTTTCCACATCATCACCAGCACCTGCTGTCTCCTGAGTTTTTGATCTTAGCCATTCTAATCACAGGCCTATAATATGAGCCACTCAGTACTCCTAGAGCTCCCAGGCACAAAAACATCAACCAGATAGTACACATGGTGTTACCCATGGCTTCAGATGCAGCAGAGGATGGCCTTGTTGGGCATCAAAGGGAAGAGAGGCCCCTGGTCCTGGAAAGGCTCCAAGCAGCAGTGTAGGGGAATACCAGCACAGGGATGTGGGAGGGGTTTAATTGGTGAACAAAGGGAGGGGAGATGGCTTATGGGACTTTCAGGGAACAGAACCAGGAAAGGCAAAATCATTTGAAATGTAAATAAAGAATATATAAAAAAACTAAAACAAAGAACCTTAGGAAGGTGCATGATCTCCACAATGATTAAGGGACTCTGTGGAATAAATGATAATGTCCTCCTCAGTGTCCTATGTATCCTGGGACAAAATGGAATCTTGGATGTTATGACGGTGACACTGACTCCTGAGGAAGAGGCCCACCTGGGGAAGAGTGCGGATACCCTCTGGGAATTCCAAAAGGAGCTGCAATTCTAATGTCTTCCCAGTATCCTGGCACCTCACTGTCTATGCTGCAGCTGGGTTTCTATGGAGACCACACACTTCACATCTGAGTGATGGTTAGATCAATTGCGTTGAGATGGTCTGGGGAAAATTCTCAGTTCCCATAGAATTGCCTTGCTGCTAAGTAGTACTTGTGTAGTGGAAACCTTGTTAGTGTAACAAGACACACTGCCAACTGTGTGCAAGCTTTAATTACCCTGTGACCCTGCTGCATTGCTGGGCTGCACAACCTCATCATTCATGCCTTGGCCAACAAGTTCCCAGTTAATGATAACCTGGCTCCAGTATGTAAGTCCATTTTGCATATTTTGTGCATAACCGTTCTACAGGATATTTGATGTATTATTTGTATTGGTAGTATACATTGCAATATTATGTGAAATGTAAGATCTGTGTATGGATGATAGAACCAACCACTCAAGTGTCATGCCAATGAAAACACCAAATAAACATTGAACAGTGAAAGCAAAAAAAAAAAAAAAAAAAAAAAAACCAAAATAATAAAACAACAAAACAAAACAAATGAACAACAAAAACAAAAATAAACAAAAACAAAAAATAAAAACTCAGTAGTCGGATTTGTTGTCCTCTGAGAAGCAGAAAGCAAGTTTGCAATAGATTTCTTAGATGCCTGCCTTACCTGAGAGCTGAAAGGAGGACCCACAGGAAGCAGTCAGTGGGTATTTTGTTAATGGACAAGAAAGAAAAAACTACTTCATGGCAGCACTCTGCACTGTATTGCAATTAAAGATGTCATCGAGCACATCACACATTCCTCTAGCACCAGAGGTCTGCTGTGGTCTTTGCTGGGCTCAGGCATGGCTATGACAGATTACTGGAATGGAGTTCATTGTATGAGCAGATGCTAGATTCAAAGCTGAGTCTCTGAGACCCTAAATTTGTTATCTACTCCTGCTGTTACTTGGCTCCTTTTCTTGTCTTTATGTAAAATAAAGGAAGCACACTGTAGCTAAGATGGCAGACTATCTTTAATGCAAAAGAACACATTTAAATTCAGTGCACAACTTCTTAGAACTCTCTATTTCCTCGCTGAATAAGAGTCATAGGAGAATTGACCATGGTTTAAGCATCTGAAGTATTCTAAACTGTTGAACATCATGTCAGAAAGAAGGATGGGAATGACTTGGATCACAGAAATACTGTTTTCAAAAGGGGTGCACTCACTTCCTAGGAAGTGTGAAGGGTTGGAGGACACTGGCCCATGCATTTTATTAGGTATTGTTTTTCTTTGTTTTCTTTTACAATGTTTATCTTATTGACTTA
This sequence comes from Apodemus sylvaticus, assembly GCF_947179515.1. Classification (NCBI taxonomy): domain Eukaryota; kingdom Metazoa; phylum Chordata; class Mammalia; order Rodentia; family Muridae; genus Apodemus; species Apodemus sylvaticus. The sequence goes on along the minus strand of NC_067472.1, from coordinate 159,270,734 downwards.
TTCTTCTACTAAACTTATTAACTAAAGATCAGTGAAATTACTGTGAGCCCCACAGTGGCCAAGGGGCCGGATTACTAGCATCTCCAGTCAAGAAACTGACATCAACCTCATTTCCTAGCCCAGGTAGGCATTTTTCTGCTAGTGGTTTCTTCTACCTTGGAGTTCTCTCTGGGTTTTGAGTTCCATACAGTTCACAGTGGTCTGTCCTCTTGTGGTTCACCTTGTTCCTGTCTTTGTGTGTGCATTCTGTGGATATAGCTTTTCACAGTAGTGCCTGGGCACATAGACACAGTAATTCCCTGAAAATTAGTCAGGATTAGACTAAAGAGTATTTAGTCAACTGAAGCCATTTTTACATCTAAAGTCAATCCATCATCTTCCAGGATTGGATACACAAGAAGCAGTACCTTGCTGAGTATCTGCAGGTTCTTAAGACACATATTTTAGATATGCTGATTTCAAACTTAAGCACAATTTCTGGGGTTTCTGGTATTTTCTCAGCCAATTCATAGGACATATGTGGGCTGGACTATGTGATTCCTCATCTCCTCCTACTCCCTTCCCCTGAAAAATAACAAGACTAAAAAAAAAAAAATTTAAAGTACTTTCTATTTTCTTATTTTTTATTAGATATATTCTTTATTTACATTTCAAATGATTTCCCCTTTCCTGGTTCCCTACTCCCTGAAAGTCGATAAGCACTCTCCCCTCCCCCTGTTCCCCAATCAAGACCCCTGCTTCCCTGTCCTGGTAGTCCCCTACAATTTGTCTTTAAAACTGTCACTAGAAGATTCATCATAGATTGTTTAACTGGAATTTAATAGAGAAAAATACCAAATCTTAAACAGGGCTGAAAGATTCAGTCATGTTGCATATATACATGTCACAGATTTTATACAATTAATTTTAGTTCTGGCCATCATTGTCCTCTCTCAGACCTTCTCTTTTACAATCACATATGTACAGATATTCAGTGCCAGCATGTGGTGAGGCTGGGGAATGAAGATCATGAGTCTGGAGACATTCCAGATTAAAAGAAGTATAAAAGAAACAGAAAAATGAAAATATTAAGTTGAGCAGTCAGTTAATCAAGTAGTAAACAACTTATTGGGTGGCTCTTATCCAATCAGAACATAACTGATTCCTACCTACAGAAGTGAAGAAACAATAACATAAAATAATAACCAAAGATGAAGTCACTGATTCCTTTGGGAGATGAGTCTCAACTAAAGTAGTGAATATTAGAAATCTATGTTACTTGAAGGAAATTATCTCGGATGATTCTTCTTTACTGAACAGTTCTATATATTTACCTTCCTGATACATACGACTATCATTGGTCTTTTAGATATCATCAGTATCCAGTATTCAACTTCTGTGCCTGGTTGGCCTGCCTATCTTCATCAGCAAGTAATCCATACCCTTTGTATATGGAAGAGTACCCATGCCCCAAAATAGTTTTATTTAATTATTTTTTGTTTGTTTGACAGTTTTAGACTTTATGTAATAAATTTTAGTTTTCCCCACCATTGCCCTCTCCTACCTTCATGTCTTTTGCCATGTATGACTTGCTGAGTTTAGTTAGAGTGACTTCTTCAAGTGTTGGTAAAATGTTATATACTGGGAGAAGCGCAGTTTTTCTGTGGCTGTACCACCCATTCCTGAGCAACCCTTAAAAGGAAATAGCTGCCTTCCTAAGACCCACCCCATCTATGATGAATGTTTATAAGCCCAATCCTATGCTGCTCTTATGCAGAGTTCATTTGCAATGATTTCATGAGAACATGTCTACATGACTATATTTCATCCAGATTTTATTGTTGTAGTTGCTCTTCCTTACAGTCTTAGCTCTTACAAGCTTGCTCATACCTTTTTTTGCATAGTTTCCTGAATGTCAGCTTTGAGACAGCTGTCCTATTTAGTGTTCTATTGGTATATCATTGGCTGTGCATTAATCAACATCTACTGGTTTCCTTTTGCACTATCTCGATATAGCTAAGGGAATCAATTTCTCTTCCTTTTCAGTTACTTTGGCCATGTGTTTTATAATAGCAATGAGAAAAATAAGTAACACACTTGCTTTCCTTTATCCAAGCAATTCTTCTGTCAAGCTGTTATCAAAGGAGTCCCAGACACCTTCCACTGAGAAGTACTGGGAGTTAAATTGTCAAAGATAAGCATGGAAGTAAAAAAAGAAACCCTAATAAAAAAGAAAAGAAATACAATTGAATTATGAAATACATGAAATTTTTTTAAGCATTAAAGATACTGTAGTTCATTTTCTCTAGTGTTAAAGGAGTAATGGTATTCGCTTAAACTGTATGTATTTATTCAAAAGGCATTTTTGAGCAATTATACAATGATTAAAGTTAATATGAAGCACTGTTTTGTAAATCTACATCACTATCATGTGGTACACAATAGCTGGTGGTCTGACTTATTAAAAAAGTACAACTAACTATGGAAAGTGTATTCTGATCAGAAAAGAAACTGTTGATTTAAAAAATATTTAGTTCTAATTTAGACATTGATTAGCCACATGATATTCTGACTATGGAAGGAAAGATGAGGAGAGTTGTGATTAGCAAGTAGAAGCTATGTCTGATTCTTAACATGCAAAATATTCAATTTGCTCAATATATATACACAACATATATTGGCGACTATATAGGATGGTACCAGATCAGTTATCTAAAACATATCTTTTACTTCCTGTAAATTATTATTTTCTATGTAATATGTTAACATGACTTTGTCTTTTATAATAGATCACCATACTTGTGCCTGCCTTTATAATTTTTATATTTACTTTAAAATTTTTGTAACTCAATGTAACAAATTATTTTAAAGCATACAGAGTTCAGCCTCTGCTTTGAAGCATCAAATTAAAATATATATGAGTTCACCAGACTTTATGTGATAACAAATACAGTAGCACACCCAGGACAGGCTGGCTGTCCATCTGTTCACACTTAAACACATATTTGAATGGGAAAAGAATCTCGGCTGGAAAAGATAGCCAATAACAGTGCCAGACTCCATATTTTTCCTCTTATGTCCTAATTATCTCAGTGATAACACTTATACTCTGAGTGATAGGCTGACAAAGGGCAAATAAATCTACATTTTTTATTGGAAGACTTACTAGAGTCAAGGTAGAGTCTTCAGATATTAACCATTCTATAAACATGTCGGGGGAATTATAACAAGACTGGTATACAAACAAAAACTGAAGAATTTAAAGACTGAACCAAATTTCAAATTAGAAAAGTTTTAATTTAAAAGTTGATCATGCATGAAATATTTATAAATGCTTACTCTTACGACTAGGAGATGGCTCAGTGGTTTAGAGTAGGGAGTGATTTTGCAAAGGACCTGAGTTAAGTTCCAAGAGCCCATGTTGGGCAACTGTCTGTAATTCTAGTCCCATGAGTCCCATGACTTAAATAAATAACCACACTCTTGTGCACAATCCCACAAAGAGACAGACATACAGACATATAATTACAAAATAAATATTTCAAAGAATTTTTAATGGTTGCTGTTACATTTTTTTAATGGCAAAGAAAAACCTGGTTTCAGCAATGTCATCGGCTATCTGGGATTGTAGGAAAATCTGATTTTCACAGCAGTGTAAGCATCACATACAATTAGATATTACAAAATTCATGGTATTTTGCTGACTTAACTGACAAGACAGTGTGTAGAGAATAATTGTGTACTTGAGTGAGCATAATTACTAGTGTATGATAATACATAAGAATATATTATTATAAGCTAAGTATAATCAGATGCAGATATAAATATGTCAGGTGTCCCTGATTACAAAAGAACACTTTGCTAAAAAGAGGCTCTTGTGTCAGCCACTAACATTTGTAGTCACAGAAGTTTATTTCTTCAATGGACATCAATTTTATCTTATAGTTTTTGATGATGTTAAATACAGGAAAAGTTGTCTATTCTCAGTTAGATCCTGTTGCCTAAAGTCAGGTGAATTACTAGAAAAGAAGTGTATGTGGGCAGATTTGGGAAAGTGAACACTGGCAGATAATTGTGAAATGTGAATCCATGTAGGCAGACAAATATCTATGAATCTCACATCCATGGTTCCATGGTACAGTTGTCTCATAGAAGAAGGCCATGTGCTTAGCTAAAGGAAGAAAAAAACACCATCCCCATGGTGTATGCCAAAAATTAAGGCTACTGCAGTCCAAATATTCACAGGAGTATAGGGATCTGGAAAGTAAGGGATGGTACATGAAACCTGACTCAGGCCTTGGCACCTGCTTTGGCTTCATGGCCACAGGAAGTATGTGGAGAGATTTCCCTGAAGTCATTCAGTGTCTGCAAGAACAGTATCTGCTTATGCCTACAAGAATTGTAATTTGGATCTGTGCCTGGAGCTAACCCTGTGCTCTCCATACACAGATCACGCCAGGAGAGAGCAGGACTCCCAGAAGTGCTGATACACCAGAGAGCAAAGGTGAGAACTCCACTTCAGCTAAAATTCCTTGCCAAAGAGGGACTCACCCAGAGCCTCTCCTCCCACTGAAGCCCAACAAGGCATTCCTCTGTCACATTTTTGGCTGGAACCATTTGTACCCTTGGTTGATGGTTTAGTCCCTGGGAGTCCTGGGGCTTCTGGATGTCCAACATTGTTTTTTCTTCCCATGGGGCTGTAAACCCCTTCAGTACCGCTGGACCTCCCTACAAGTCTTCTATTGGGGACCCCACACCCAGACCAATGGTTGGCTGCTAGCATCTGCCTCTGTATGTGTAAGGCTCCAGCAGGGCTCCTCTGGAGACAACCATGGCATGCTCCTTTTGGTATGCACTTCTTGTCATCCGTAACTGTGTCAGGGTTTGGTGACTGTTTATAGGTTAAATCCCCATGTAGGTCAGTCTCTTGGTGGACTTTCCTTCAGTCTCTGCTCCACACTTTGTCTCCATTATTGCTCCTGTGAGTATTTTGTTCCCATTCTCAGAGGAACCAAAGCACTCTTCTAGAGTGTCCTATGGTCTGAAAATTGTAACTTGTTTATTTTGAGCTTTTGGAAAAACCACCACTTATCAGGGAGTGCATACCATGTGTGTTCTTTTGTGATTGGGTTACCTCACTGAGGATGATATTCTCTAGTTGCATCCATTTGCCTAAGACTTTCATAAATTCATTGTTTTTATAGCCGAGTAATATTCCATTGTGTAAAGTTCAAAGCACACATTACACCCCACACAATAATAGTGAGAGACTTCAACAGCCCACTCTCATCAATGGAGAGATCATGGAAACAGAAAATAAAGAGAAACAGAATGAAACTAAGAGATAAACTAACCAAATGAATTTAAAAGATGTCTATAGGATATCTCATCCTAAAACAAAAAAAAAATAAACCTTCTTCTCAGCACCTCATTATACCTTCTTTAAAATAGACCATATAACTGGTCACAAAAATGGCCCAATAGATGCAAGAAGATTGAAATGATCATAAGCATCTTGTAAGAGTACCATAAACTAAGGCTGGTCCTCAATAACAAGAACAACAGAAAGTCCACATACACATAAAAGCTGAACAATGCTCTCTTCAGTGATAACCTGGTCAAAGAAGAAATAAATAAATTGAAGACTTTTTAGAGTTTAATGAAATAGAAGGCACAACATAGCCAAATTTATGGGACACAATGAAAGCAGTGCTAAGAGGAAAACTCTTAGATCTGAGTGCCAAACAAAACAAAACAAAACAAAACAAAACAAAACAAGACAAGACAAAACAAAACAAAACAAAACAAAACAAAATCAACCAGGAGAGATCATAAACTAGCAGATTGTCTTAGTCAAGGTTTCTACTCCTGTACAAACATCATGACCAGGAAGCAAGTTGGGGAGGAAAGGGTTTATTGAGTTTACAATTCCACATTTCAGTTCATCACTAAAGGAAGTCAGGACTGGAACTCAAACAGGTCAGGAAGCAGGAACTGATGCAGAGGCCATGGAGGGATGTTTCTTACTGGCTTGCTTCTGCTGGCTTGCTCAGCCTGCTCTCTTATAGAACACAAGAACACCAGCCCAAAGGTGGTACCACCCACAAGGGGCCCTCCCTCTTGATCACTAATTGAGAAAATGCCTCACAGTTGGATCTCATGGAGGCACTTCACCAACTGAAACTCGTTTCTCTGTGATAACTCCAACCTGTGTCAAGTTGACACACGAAACCAGCCAGTACACAGATTAACAGCACACCTGAAAGTTCTAGAACAAAAAGAAGCAAACACATCCAAGAAGAGTAGAAAACAGGAAATAATCAAACTCAGGCCTGAAATTAACCAGTATAAAGAATCCATAAAACCAAGAGCTGGTTCTTGAGAAAATTAACAAGACAGATAAACACTCAGCCTGCCTTACTAGAGAGCACAAAGACAATATTCAAATTAACAAAATCCTAAATTAAAAAGTAGATATAATGACAGAAACTGAGGAAATTTTAAAAAATCATCAGAGCCTACTACAAAAGCCTATACTCAACACAACTGGAAAATCTGAATGAAATGGACCATTTTCTAGACAAATACCAAGGGCCAAATTAAATCAGAATCAGTAAACCATCTGAAAAGTCCCATAAACTTTAAAGAAATAGAAGTAGGCATTATAAGTCTCCCAACCCCGCTACCCCCAAAGGACCAGATTGATTTAGTGCAGAGTTCTATCAGATCTTCAAAGAAGACTTAATACCAATACAATACTTTGCAAACTATTCCACAAAATAGAAACAGAAGGAACATTACCCAATCCACCCAATTCATTATATGAAACTATAGATACACTAATACAAAAAACACAAAGACCCAAGAAAGAAAGAGAACTTCAGACCAATTTTCCTTATGAATATTGATGCAAAAATATTCAATAAAATTCTTGCCAACCAAATCCAAAACCACACCAAAATGATCATGCATCACAATCAAGTAGGCTTCATCCCAGTGATACAAGAATGGTGCAATATACAGAAATCCATCAATGTAATCCCCTACATGAACAAACTCAGAGAAAAAAAGATAATTTCAGTAGATGCAGAAAAAGCATTTCATAAAATCCAACACCCCTTCATGATAAAAGTTTTGGGAAGATCAGGAATTCAAAGCGCATACCTAAACATAATAAAAGCAATATGTGGCAAACCAGTAGCCAACATCAGACTAAATGTAGAGAAAATTGAAGCAATTCTGTTCAAATCAGGAACCAGACAAGGCTGCCCACTCTCTCCCTATTTATTCAATATAGTACTTGAAGTCCTAGTCAGAGCAATCATACAACAAAAGGAGGTCAAAGGAATACAAATTGGAAAGGAAGAAGTCAAAATATTACTATTTGCAGATAATATGATGGTATACTTAATTAACCTCAAAACTTCTACCAGAGAACTCATACAGCTGATAAAAAAACTTCAGCAATGTGGCTGGCTATACATTTAACACAAATGAATAAGTAGTCTTCCTAAACTCGAAGGATAAACAGGCTGAGAAAGAAATTAGTGAAGTGACACCCTTCACAATCATCAAAAACAATATAAGCTATCTTGGTGTGACTCTAAACCAATCTGTGTGAAAAATCTGTATGACAAGAACTTCAAGTCTCTAATAAAAGAAACTGAAGAAAAACTCAGAATATGGAAAGACCTCCCATGCTCATGAATTGGCTGGAATAATATAGTAAAAATGCCCATCTTGCTGAAAGTAATCTGCACATTCAATGCAAACCCCATCAATTCTAATTAAATTATTCATAGTGTTAGAGCAATTCTCAGATTCATTTGTAATAACAAAAGAAAAACCCAAGATAGCGAAAAATATTCTCAGTAGTAAAAGAACTTCTAGGGGAATCACCACTTCTGTCCTCAGGATGTACTACAGAGCAATAGTGATTTAAAAAAAATGCATGGTACTGGTACAGTGACAAGCAGGTAGATCAAGGGAATAGAATTGAAGACCAAGAAATGAACCCACATACATATGGTCACTTGATCTTTGCCAGAGATGCTAAAACCATCTAGTGGAAATATGACAGATCTTCCAACAAATGGTGCTGGTTCAACTGGTGCTTAGCATGTAGAAGAATGCAAATTGATCCATTCTTATCTCCTTGTACAAAGCTCAAGTCCAACTGGATCGAGGACTTGCATATAAAACCAGATACATTGAATCTAATAGAAGAGAAAGTGAGGAAAAGTCTAGAAAATATGGGCAGTGGGGAAAAGTCTAGAACAGAGGAAAAAAAGGGGGAAAGTGTAGGACAGAGGAAAATTTTCTTAATAAAACACCAGTGGCTTATGCTCTATGATCAAGAATTGACAAATGAGACCTCATAAAATTGCAAAGGATCTGTAAGGCAAAGGACACTGTCAATAGGACAAAATGGCCAACAACAGATTTGGAAAAGATCTTTACCAATTCTACAACTAATAGAGGGCTAATATCGAATATATACAAAGAACTCTAGAAGGTAGACTCCAGGGAACCAAATATCCCTAGTGGATATTAACCTAGAAAACTGGAATACCCAAAACATAATATACACATCAAATGAGGTACAAGAAGAACGGAGTAGTGGCCCTTTGTTCTGGAAAGTCTCAGTGAAGCAGTATAGGGCAAAACCAGAACAGGGAAGTGGGAAGGGTTGGGTGGGAAAGCAGGGGGAGGGAAAGGGGCTTATGGGACTTTCAGGGAGTGGGGGTCTAGAAAAGGGGAAATCATTTGAAATGCAAATAAAAATATATCGAATAAAAAAAAAGAAATGAAAAAAAAAAGAAATATTTTCCTTGTAGATTTTCAGTTTTATCAGAAAAATGTTTATAATTCCACTTTCAATCTACTTAGGAAAATTTTTATATGTACCATTTTATCTGTAATTTTCCATGATAATCTTCAATTTTAACATGTTATTCTATATTTTTCTACAGTTTTATCAAAAATATTTTACATGTAAATCTTCAATTCTATAATAAAATATTTCTACTTCCTAAAAAAAAATGGGGTATAGAGCTAAATAATGAATTCTCACCTGAGGAATATCAAATGGCCAAGAAGCACCTAAAGAAATGTTCAACATCCTTAATCATCAGGAAAATGCAAATCAGAACAACCCTGAGATTCTACCTCACACCAGTCAGAATGAATGACTAAGATCAAAAATCCGGGTGACAACAGATGCTGGCAAGGATGTGGAGAAAGGAATAGTCCTCCTTGCAGGCGGGATTGCAAGCTGGTATAACCACTCTGGAAATCAGTCTGGCATTTCCTCAGAAAATTGTACCTAATTTTACCTGAGGACCCAGCTATACTACTCCTGGGCATATACCCAAAAGATTCTCTAACACATTACAAGGACACATGCTCCACTATGTGGAGCCATATTTATAACAGGTAGAAGCTGGAAACAACCCATATATCCCTTAAATGAGGAATGGATAAAGAAATTGTGGTGCATTTAAACAATGGAATATTACTCAGCTATTAAAAACAATGGCTTCATGAAATTCACAGGCAAATGAATGAGTCTAGAAGATATCACCCTGAGTGAGGTAACTCTGTCATGAAAGACCACACATAGTATGAACTGAATGGTAAGTGTATATTGGCAAAGAGCATGGAATATCCATGATACAATTCAGGCACCACTTGAAGATCAAGAAGAAAGACCAAAGAATGGATGCTTCAGTCTTACTTAGAAGGAGGAACAAAATAATCAAAGGAAGAGGAGGGTTGGAGGGACTTAGGAGGAAGAGACGAGAGGGAGGGCAAAAGGAAGGGCAGAATCAGGTATGGGAGAAAATGGAGGACATGTACAGAGGGTCAGGAAATTGAACAGAGTTATATAGCAATGGGGGTTGAGGAACTCAGGATATCAACCAGAAAGTCCCAGATGCCAGGAAAGTCCCAGGCACCAGGAAAGCAAGAGCCTCTCAGGACTACTATGGGGATGACATTAACTGCAATACCCCAAAATGGGGAGATATAACCTGTGGAGACCATATCCAGATGAGGGGTAGAGCCACCCACCCATCTACAAAAATTTAACCCAGAATTGCTCCTGTATAAAGGAAATATAGGAATAAAGAGTGGAGCAGAGACTGAAGGAAAAAGCACCCAAACACTGCCCCACTTGGGGATCGATCCCACATGCAGACACCAAACCCAGACACTATTGTGGCTGCCAAGTAGTGCTTGCTGACAGGATGCTGATATATCTGTCTTCTGAGAGGCTCTGCCAGATCCTAACCAATACAGATGAGAATGCTCATAGTCAACCATTGGACTGAGCACAGGGACCTCAATAGAGAAGTTAGGGGAAGGACTGAAGGAGCTGATGGGGCCTCATTTGGCATCAGTGGGAGGAGAGGCCCTTGGTCCTGTGAAAGCTTGATGCCCCAGTGTAGACGAATGCTATGGCAGTGAGGCAGGAGTGAGTAGGTGGGTGGTCGAGCACCCTCATAGAAACAGGGGGGATTGGATAAGGGGTTTGCAGAGGTGAAACCAGGAATGGGGATGACATTGAACTTTAAAAAATAAAATCTTCTATTAAAAATGAAAATTAATAAAAAACTTTATAAGGTTAAAAAATAATTGTACTACCAATTAGTTTATGGAGAATGAAATTCTATATTTGGACATGGACACAAACAGCCCAACTACAACTCCCACTTTGCCAACTCCACATTTATGTATACCTTGTTCATCACAACTAATATAACTTTGATGTTAAAGCAAAAGTAAATTATAAAGTAACTGACTTGGAGCAACCATGCTTCCAAAATAAGGTTCACCATTGATCCCTCCACCCATCCATTCATCTGCACGTGCATTCTCCCATGCCCCCACCCATCTACCTATCCTTATTATTACCCACTCAGCCACTCATTTATTTATATATTCCCATCCATCCTTCTAATGAATCATCCATTCAAACCACCCACCTGCCCATCAATCAATACATCCACCTACCCACCTATCCAATGTTCTATCTACCCATTCACTCATACACCATCCACTCATCTACTCACACATTCATATAAGGATACATCCATTCAGTCATCAATCCATTTTCTAAACCATCTACTTAACCTCCTGTCCACCCCTCTACCTGTCAACTTCCACATCTACTCATGTACTATCTCATGAAGTAAGTAATATAACCGAGGGTTTACTAGTTTTAATACTTTGAATGACTGAAAATTGACAATGTAAGAAAGAAAGAGAAACGTTAATTAAATGGACAAATTTTATGTCTCAAGATAAGAAACTGCTCTCATAATTATTTCTATTTTTTTTTTCATTTCTGGAACTGATTACCAGGTCATCTTTATTTCTCTCTTTCTTCTTTTCCATTGACAGGTGGAAAGACTAAGAGTTCTGGATGCCTAACCATAGTTTTTGTTTTTAAGGTACATTTAAATATGTGTTCCACATATGAGAACAAGCATGGGATTTCTCTTTCTTAATGCTTTGCCTGCACATTGTGCATTTAAACCACATATGTGCCTGGTACCTATAGAGTTCAGAAGGGGCATCAGATTTTTATATCCTTGAAACTGAAGTTACAGACATGATCTACCACCCATGTGGATGCTAGGAACTGAGTCCATGTCTTCTGTCAAACCATGTCTTCTGTCTTAATCAGACATCTACCAACCTCTTCACCCATTCTTTCAGTTCTCACTGCAGGGATACGCCAGAGTCTCACCCCCTGTCCTGAAGAAATTATTCCTGACTCATCTGACTAATCTCAAAACACAAAAACTTACATTTGGAGTATGTGTATTTAAAATTATTTGTAACTGATCATAGGATAGCCCATGCGAAACCTGGTTCTTGTGTTCTGTTCTTTGCTATTTGTTATGTGCCTGGTCTACATTCTGCTTTTTCCAACCTCCATTTGTTTTGATTTCCAGGCCTTTGAGAACATGTTCTTGTATCCAACCCCTGATTTCTGTCCTGTCCCTTTCTATAAGTAACCAGTAGGCACAAACTGTCCTCTGCCTCAGTTTTCCTTCATGATGAACACAGGTTCTGGATAGATCACCCATCCACATAGGCTCACACAGGATAAGCATGTGACTGAGACTTACTAAAAGAGAATAGGAACAACCCATTGAGACATTGTTTGGCATATGGAAGAGCTTTTAGAGGCAACATCCCAAGATCAAAGCCTCAATCGTCTATAAATTACTATGATCTTGGGTCAAGTTGCTAGTGTCAGTTTTCCTTGGGGTCAATAATTCACAGATATCTAGAGTAAGCTTCTTAGAGCTGGTTGTGGTGTGAATGCTAACATGATACCTGACACATAAATGTAAGTCATTTAAGTTTTTACAGGTTCATATAAATGCATTTACTATTTGCTATTATAGAAGTATGACCTTGTAAACATCCCTTTCATTTAGTGTTTAATCTCCACCTTGTTTCTAGCACCCATTAGACAGGGAATTAATACGTGAATTGACTTTTTGACCTAGAAAATACTTTAGTAGAGTTTTATTTACTGAACTCTGATGATTAAATTTAATGCACATTGAAACAAGTTATGGTCCAAAACAAGTTATGGATGAACTCTCTTGCAGTGTTTACTTGAGGTTTTGGTAAGCTTTAAAAGAAATAAAATATGTTAAAATATTTGGCACTCTGTCAGAAATGGAGGGAATAGCCAATATAAGTAAAGGGCTCTAATGTTTTGTCACCTGTTTGAAATATGTCTCTTTTCAATTGGTCAGGAACATGATTGACATCTCAGTTCTTCACCCTTTGCAAGGCTCTAGGGAGGATGAATGTTTGTTCATTCCTATGTTTTCTCCATTGTCAGGGTCTCAACAAGATGTTGGTTTATGATGATTCTCATAATACATTTACATCCAGCGGGGCGTGGTGGCGCACGCCTGTCATCTCAGCACTTGGGAGGCAGAGGCAGGTGGATTTCTGAGTTCGAGGCCAGCTTGGTCTACAGATGAAGTTCCAGGACAGCCAGGGCTACACAGAGAAACCCTGTCTTGAAAAACAAAAACAAAACAAAACAAAACAAAACAAAAAGAAAAAACATTTGCATCCAAAAACTGGAAGTCTATTAAAATAAGTCTCAACCTTCGTTATTTCTGTAGGATTATTTTCCATGCTACTATTAGAAAGTCACAGTAAAAGCACAATGAGAAAAGGTAATCTCTGAACAATCTTCTGTCATTGTCTTCCGATGTCTCATTCATCAAGGCATTACTGTTTGTAGCCATAGTGCATAGTGGCCACGTTCCCCTCCTTTATGGCACTTGCCATGCTTTAGCCATCGAGGGTGTTCCCAAGATTCACTTACTAAGAAACTGGACCCTGAAAGGTGTATTTAATCACTGGGAGGGGACTGACTTATGAAGCCCCGATCTAACAAATAGACTGGTCCACTTATGTATTTATGTTTGAAGAGAATGATATGAGGTGAGGAAAGCTGCGGTGAGTCTGAATGAGGATGTCTAGCACTAATATGTGATAAGGTCTACATAAAATGTTAGGGCTTAGTCAACCATTGCCTGGCTAGCCTGACATTATAAGGAAACTTTCTCATGCCCAAGTTGATTACATATTCTATTACATTCTGTGCCCCTGGAAACTAATCATTATAGAAGGCAGGAGAACTGTTTTGTATTGTTATCCATAACAAGCTTGAACCTGAACCAACCACCTAACAGTGCTTCCTGTACCTGTTTATAAGCTTTTATGGTATTTGTTTTTATAAGTTGCCCTTGGGATGGACCCCAACAAAGAGGACACATCCACCAATATAAGAAACTATATGGAATGAGACTTTCATTTGAGTAAATGTGGAGTAAATTTAAGTTTACAAGACCACCCTGGGAACAGTCATCTTACTTGGCAGAAAGAAACATGTACAAGGGTAATTAAGATCCTTGTTGGCAAGTTAAGACATGGATGTTAGATAAGGCAAGTCCCCTGCAACAGTTAAAAACCCCAACCAATGGGAGCAGGGTAAGTATACAACCAAGACATGTTCCTAAAGAAATACTCCTATGAAATCTTGGTTGGAAGAATAATTTAGCATTGATATTTATAGATCTCATGCTTTAAAAATCCTGTAGGACCTTAATTTGTGGTCGCAGTTCAGATCTTGATTTGCAATATGGCCCTGCTCAATCAGTCTTGGGTAGGGGAAATCAATAAACCATCCCTAGTGGTAATCAATCATCCCTAGTGTGTGTGTGTGTGTGTGTGTGTAATACATAAGGAATACATAGTCACACAGGTTTGGTGTCATGTTCTCCTCTGGCGTTATATGAACACAACCAATACACCCAGAACAGGAAATCCCAAATCTGCATTTCCTTTTGGGGTGACATAGTTTTGCTGCTTGCCAAACAGGAAGGGGAGGGTGGGATGTGGGATGAATGTTTTAGTTCCAAGGTCTCCTCTCATAGTACCTGAACACAGCCTGTATACCCACCCAGAAAGTAAGTCAGGAACAGGAGTTCATGTTCCACACTTTCCTTTGTGGTGTCAGATTCTAGCACACAGGCCAGAGGGAGAAAGTGGAGCCTGAGGTAAGCAGGATTCTAGTGCAGTTGTGAGCTAGTGCCAGGAACAAAAGGGGTGGAAGACAAGAAAAGACCTTATTTGGAACACTTAATGTTGCAGTTCTTTGAGAAGAAGACCTTCCCTATGACGATCTTGAATGAAGAAGCACTCTGAGATGATCTTAGCTTTTTTGTATTTTTTTAATGAGGGTGGATATGAATGCATATGAATTATTAGGGGTGAACCAGGGACTATATAATTAGGGGAAAAGGCTTGAGAATATCCAGGAGAGAAGGCCATTGGCTGAAGACTAAGGCTATTGAGAGGCTCCATGGGAATGGAGAGGTGTTCCAGTTCATGTGCTATGTGACGAAATGCCCACAGTCAACTTAGTTGAGTGTCATGCTTATATGTTCCAGAGAAGGCATTAGAGGCAGGGAGGGAGCAATACCACTCTTCTTTTGTTGAGGCTGTGTTCTAATGCTTTGTTTTAATTCAGCTTCCAAAGACCTGAGAGTACCTGCCCCCAGCTGGCTTCAATCGATAATAAAGAATTGCAGTACAGCCAATGGCTGAGCAGAAAGACAGAGGTAGAACTTTTAGATTGTGAAGCAAGGGACAGGATAGAGAGAAGAGGAAACTCACATATTTCAGAGAAGCAGAAAGAAGAAACTAAAGGCCTGCTGGAAAGTAAGGATCCTGGAAAGTGGCCTGAAGTGATGCTTTCCCAATTGGGTCTAGGGTAGCAGAGATGGAATATAAATTTTGGTATTTGTTGGAGAATCTTCTGGGTATATGCCCTGGAGTGGTATAGCTGGGTACGCTGACAATACTGTGTCCAATTTTCTGATGTACCACCAAACTGATTTCCAGAGTGGTTTTCCCAGCTTGCAATCCCACTAGTAGTGAAAGAGTGTTGTTCTTTCTCCACATCCTTACCAGCATCTGCTGTCACCTGAGTTTTTGATCTTAGCTATTCTGACTTGTGTGAGGTGGAATGTCAAGGTTGGTTTGATTTGCATTTTGCTGATGACTGAGGATGTTGAACATTTCTTTAGGTGCTTCTCAGCCATTCAGTATTACTCAGTTGAGAGTTCTTTGTATAGCTGTGTACTCCATTTTTATTAGGGTTATTTGGTTCTCTGGAGTGTAACTTCTCAAATATATATATATATATATATATATATATATATAGGATATTAGTCCTCTATTGGATGTAGGATTGGTAAAGATCTTTTCCCAGTATGTTGGTTGCTGTTTTATCCTATTGACAGTGCCCTTTGCCTTACAGAAACATTGGAATTTTATGAGGTCCCATTTGTCAATTCTTGATCTTAGAGCATAAGTTATTGATATTCAGTTCAGGAACTTTTCTCCTGTGCTCATGTGCTCTAGGCTCTTCCTGGCTTTCTTTTTTATTAGTTTTAGTGTACCTATTTTTATGTGGAAGTCCTTGATCCAGTTTGACTTGACCTTTGTACAAGGGGATAAGAATGAATGAATTTGCATTCTTCTAGATTCTAACCACTAGTTGAGCAAACCCCATTTATTGAAAATGCTGTCTTATTTCCACTGGATGGTTGTATCTCCTTTGTCAAAGATAAAGTGATTATAGCTGGGTAGGTTCAGTTCTGGATCTTCAATTCTATTCCATTAATCTACTTGCCTGTCATTGTAACAATACCATGCAGTTTTTATCACAATTGCTCTGTAGTATGACTTGATGTCAGGGATAGTGATTCTGCCAGAAGTTCTTTTATTGTTGAGTATAGTTTTTCCTATCCTGGGCTTTTTGTTATTCCAGATGATTTGCAAGTTGCTCTTTCTAGCTCATAAACATGTAATAAGGACACATGCTCCACTATGTTTATAGCAGCATCATTTATAATAGCCAGAAGCTGGAAAGAACCCAAATGTCCCCCAAAAGAGGAATGGATACAGAAAATGTGGTACATTTACACAGTGGAATACTACTCATCTATTAAAAACAATGAGTTCATGAAATTCCTAGACAAATGGATGGAGCTAAAAAATATCCTCCTGAATGAGGTAACCCAATAACAAAGAACACACACAGTATGCACTCACTAATTAGTGGATATTAGCCCAGAAGCTTGGAATACCCAAGATATAATTCACAGACAAAAGGAAGCTCAAGAAGATGGAAGGCCAAAGTGTGGATGCTTTGGTCCTTCTTAGAAGAGGGAACAAAATATCTATGGGAGGTGATACAGAGACAAAGTGTAGAACAGAGACTGAAGGAAAAGCCATCCAGAAAATGCCCCACCTGGGGCTCAATCTCAAACCCAGACACTATTGTGGGTGCCAACAAGCATGTGGTAACAGAAGCCTGATATAACTGTCTCCTGAGAGTCTCTGCCAGTACCTGACAAATACAGAGGTGGGTACTCTCAGCCAACCATTGGACTCAGTACAAGGTCCCCAGTGGAGCAGCTAGAGAAAGGACCCAAGGAGCTGAAGAAGTTTTCAGATTTATAGGAGGAACAGCAATATGAACCAAACAGTAGCTCCCAGAGCTCCCAGGGACTAAACTACCAACTAAAGAGTACAAATGAAGGGACCCATGGCTCCAGCTGTATATGGAACAGAGGACAACCTTGATGGACATCAAAGGGACATCTTGGTCCTGAGAAGGCTTGATGCCTCAGTATAGAGAAATACCAGGACAGGGAAATGGGAGTGGTAGGTTGGTGAGCAGGGGGGTGGGGGATGGGATAGGGTATTTTCAGAGGGAGAAACCAGGAAGAGGACAACATTTGAAAAGTAAATAAAATCTTCACTGCCTAACAGGGCAGAAAGGCAGCATCAGGTACTGACATATCCTGAATTTAAGATCGCTGGGGGTGCAAACCGCCTGGGGTCTGCCTGTGCCCAGGACCTGAGCACATAGGCAGTTTGTCTGCCAGCCAGCCAGTGTGGGGCCTGTGTCCTATGTGGGAATCAGCAGAGGGAGTGACTCCCCACCACCATCTTGCTGCCTGGTGAGAAAGGCAGCACCAGGTACTGACATATCCCGAGTTTAAGATCTCTGGGGTCTTAAGACCAGGGGTCTGCTTGCACCCAGGACCTGGGCACATAGGCGGTTTGTCTGCCAGCAAGCTTGTTGTGGGGCCTGGGCCCTACATAGGGATCAGCAGAGGGAATGACTCTCTGCCGCCATCTTTGCTCCATGACAGAGTAGTCAGGGAGCACCTGGTTCGCTGAGACAACCCAAGTATAACATTGCTTGGAGCAAAACTCAGCAGGGATCTAAATTTGCACAATATCTTTCCACAAACCCAGCCCTACAAAGGACAATAGGAGGAAAACACCAAAACAAGGAGGGAAATTATACCCTGGAAAAGGCAGGATAATAACGTTCTTTCATCAAACCCAAAAGAAGATAAATACAAGTACAAAATTAACATCAAAAATGATAGGAAGCAATAATCACTATTCCTTAATATCTCAATGGACTCAATTCTCCAATAAAAAGACATAGACTAACAGACTGGATACATAAACAGTACCCTACATTTTGCTGCATACAGGAAACATACCTCAGTGTCAAAGACAAAAAGTACATTAGAGTAAAAGGCTGGAAAACGATTCTACAAGCAAATGATCTCAGGAAACAAGCCAGAGTTGCCATTCTAATATCAGATAAAATTAACTTTCAACCTAAAGTCATCAAAAGAGACATGGAAGGACACTTCTTATTGGTCAAAGGAAAAATCCAACAAGAAGAACTCTCAATCCTGAACATTTATCTATGATCCAAATGCAAGGGCACCCTCATTCATAAAAGAAACTTTACTAAAACTCAAAGCACACATTGCAACTAACACAAAAATTGTGCGTGACTCCAACACCCCACTCTCCTCAATGGACCAATCAGGAAAACAGAAACTAAATAGGGACACACTGAAAGTAATTGAAGCTTTGCACCAATTGGATTTAAGATATATATATAGAACTTTTCATCCCAAAGCAAAAGAATATACCTTTTTCTCAGCACCTCATGATACCTTCTCCAAAATCAATCATATAATTGGTCACAATACAGACCTCAACAAATATAAGAAGATTGAAATAATCCCATGCCTCCTATCAGATCACTATGGAGTAAAAGTGGTCTTTAATAGCAACAAAAACAACAGAAAGCCCACATAAACATGGAAACAGAACAATACTCTACTCAATGATACCTTGGTCAAGGAAGAAATAAAGAAAGAAATCGAAGACTTTTTAGAATTTAATGAAAATAAAGACACAACATACCCAAATCTATGGGACACAATGAAATCAGTGCTAAGAGGAAAACTCATAGCTTTGAGTGCCTCCAAAAAGAAATTGGAGAGACCATACACTAGAGGCTTAACTGCACAACTGAAAGGCCCTGGAACAAAAAGAAGCTAATTCACCTAGGAGGAGAAAAGGACAGGAAATCATCAAACTCAGGGCTGAAATCAATCAAGCAGAAACTAACAGAAGCATACAAAAAATCAACAAAACCAGGAGCTGGTTCTTTGAAAAAATCACCAAGATAGATAAACCCTTAGCAAGATTAACAAAAGGGTACAGAGACATTATCCAAATTAACAAAATTAGAAATGAAAAGGGAGATATAACAACAGAAACTGAGGAAATTCATAAAATTATCAGATCCTACTACAAAAGTCTGTATTCAACAAAACTGGAGAATCTGGAGGAAATGGACAATTTCTTAGAGAGATACCAAATACCAAAATTAAATCAGGATCAAATAGGTCATCTAAACAGACCCATAATCCCTAAAGAAATAGAAGGGGTCATAGAAAGCCTTCCAACCAAAAAAGCACAGGGCCAGATGGTTTTAGTGCAGAATTCATTCAGACCTTCAAAGAAGACTTAACACCAATACTCTTCAAACTATTCCACAAAGTAGAAACAGAAGGAAAACTACCCAGCTCATTCTATGAAGCCACAATTACGCTGATTCCAAAACCACACAAATATCCAACAAAGAAAGAAAACTTCAGACCAATTTCCCTTATGAATATCAATGCAAAAATACTCAATACAATTCTTGCCCACTGAATCCAAGAACACATCAAAACGATCATCCACCATGATCAAGTAGACTTCATCCCAGGGATGCAGGGATAATTCAATATAAGGAAATCCATTAATGCTATGCACTACATAAACAAACTCAAAGAAAAAACCCACGTGATCATTTCATCAGATGTTGAAAAAGCATTTGACAAAATTTAGCATCCTTTCATGATAAAAGTCTTGGAAAGAACAGGAATTCAAGGCTCATATCTAAACATAGTAAAAGCAATATACAGCAAACCGGTAGCCAACATCAAACTAAATGGAGAGAAACTTGAAGCAATCCCACTAAAATCAGGGACTACACAAGTCTGCCTCCTCTCTCAATATCTTTTCAATATAGTTCTTGAAGTCCTAGCTAGAGCAATTAGACAACATAAGGAGGTCAAAGGAATACAAATTGGAAAGGAAGAAGTCAAACTATCACTATTTGCAGGTGATATCATAGTATACTTAAGTGACCCAAAAAACTCTACCAGAGAACTCCTACAGCTGATAAACAACTTCAGCAAAGTAGCTGGTTATAAAATCAACTCAAGCAAATCAAGCCTTTCTACACTCATAGGATAAGCAGACTGAGAAAGAAATTAGGGAAATGACACACTTCACAATAGCCACAAACAGCATAAAGTATCTTGGGGTGCCTCTAACCAAACAAGTGAAAGACCTATATGACAAGAACTTCAGATCTCTGAAGAAGGAAATCGAAGAAGACCTCAGAAAATGGAAAAAATCTTCCATGCTCGTAGATTGGCAGGATTAATATAGTTAAAATGACTATCTTGCCAAAAGCAATCTACAGATTCAATGCAATCCCCATCAAAATCACAATTCAGTTCTTCACAGAGTTAGAAAAAAAGCAATTCTCAAATTCATCTGGAATAACAAAAAATCCAGGATAGTCAAAACTGTTCTAAACAGTAAATAACTTCTGGGGAAATCAGTATGCCAGACCCCAAACATTACTACAAAGCAATAGTGATAAAAACTGCATGGTATTGGTACACTGACAGGCAATCTGATCACTGGAATAGGATTGAAGACCCAGAAATGAACCCACACACCTATGGTCACTTGATCTTCCACAGTAAGCTGAAAATACCCACTGGAAAAAAGATAGCCTTTTCAACAAATGTTGCTGGTTCAATTGGAGGTCAGCATGCAGAAGAATCCAAATTGATACATTCTCATCTCCTTGTACTAAGTTCAACTCCAAGTGGATCAAGGACCTCCACATAAAACCTGACACACTGAAACTAATAGAAAAGAAACTGGGGAAGACCCTTGAGGACATAGGCACAGGGAAAAGGTCCTGAACAGAACACCAATAGCTTATAATCTAAGATCAAGAATTGACAAATGGGACCTCACAAGATTACAAATTTTCTGTAAGGAAAGGACACTGTCAGAAGGATAAAACATCAACCAACAGATTGGGAAAGGATCTTCATTAACCCTAAATCCGACAGAGGGCTAATATATAATATATACAAAGTACTCAAGAAGGTAGACCCCAGAGAACCAAATAACCCTATTAAAAAGTGGGGTACAGAACTAAACAAAAATTTTTCACATAAAGAACTTCAGATGGCTGAGAAGCACCATAAGAAATGTTCAACATCATTAATCACTAGGGAAATGCCAATCAAAACAGTCCTGAGATTTCACTGCACACCAGTCAGAGTGGGTAAGATTAAGAACTCAAGAGACAGCAGGTGTTAGTGCGGATGTGGGGAAAGAGGATCATTTCTCCACTGCTGGTGGGATTGCAAGATGGTACAACCACTTTGGAAATCAGTCTGGCAGTTTATCAGAAATTTGGGCATGACACTTCTGGAGGACCCTGCTATACCTCTCTTGGGCATATACCCAGAGGATTCCCCAGGATGCAATAAGGATACATGCTCCATTATGTTCATAGTAGCCTTATTTATAATAGCCAGAACTGAGATGTCCCTCAATGGAGGAATGGATACAGAAAATATGGTATATTTACACAATGGAATACTACTCAGCAATTAAAAACAATGAATTCATGAAATTCTTAGGCAAATGGTGGATATTAATTAGCCCAGAAGCTCTGAATTCTAAAGACACAGTTAGCATATCAAATGATTCCCAAGAAGAGGGAAAGAGAGGGCCCTGGCTCTGAAAAGAGTTGATTTGTCATGGTAGGGGAGTACCAGGACAGGGAAGTGGGCAGGGGGTGATTAGGAAATAGGTGAAGGTAAGAGGGCTTATGAGACCAATGCAGAGGGAGGAACCAGGAAAGTGGAAAGCATTTGGAATGTAAACAAAGAATATATAAAAAAGTAAAAAGAAAAAAAAAAGAAAAAAAGAAAAGCAAATAACGAAAATATCCGATAAATAATTAAAAGAAATATAAAATTTAAAAGACCTTAAATCAGGAATACTAGAGGGGAATGTTTGCTGGTTAGAGGGAAATTTAGAACTTACCAACATTTGAGATAGCCAAGGCAAATCAAAAGTAGCTGATGTGTGTGTCTTCCATTCACGAATGCTGAGAGCTCTTGGACAGGTACAACACGCATGACCCAGGAGACAAAACCACTTAATTAATTCACATTCTTTTCATCACAAAATTTTTGAATAATATCTGTTCATTAAATTCATCACACTATGTTTAACAGCACTGTGATGATATATTGATTAATGTATATACAATATACTTAATAATTTTAATTTTGAGATAGTGACAGTATGCTTGAATAAAATAAAAATTGTATTTGATGATGGATGAGTGGATACTCAAAAATGTGAATATATAGAAACCTTTAAGTCGGCAATTTATTGTCTGAAATTAAAGTTATATGAGTCATATATCAATAAGATTTTTGTAGAATTAATCTGGTATCTTTTTCTGTCCTGTGCCCAGTGAGCAGAGAATCTATGAACATTCAAATGTGCTGCTAATCCTTGGAATCTTTGTTTGTAGCTCTTCTTTATGACTTAAAACCCAAATGCAGTTTTCCCCAGGCCTGCCACTCAGCCGCTGCTTCCCAAGGTGCTTTTACCTATTTCACTTCTAAATGAAATGTGTCTCTTGCATGTGGCCATTAATCATTTAGGCATGACATAAAAAAAAAAAAAAGCTGAGTCTGAGATGTGTCCAGGCCTGAACACAGCATGGAGGATATTATTTAAACTATGAATATATGAGTCATGAAATAAAAAGAGATTGTGAGAATTGGGGATCACCAATGTGAGGTTGTGTGAAGAGTGTGTGTGTGAGTGAAAAGAGAGTGCATGTGGTATGTGTGTGAGATGTGTGTGAAGAGTGTGTTTATGAGTGAAAGGGGAACACATACAGAGCTGTGTATGAGCGAGAGAGTGCAAGAAAAGAAAAGCGCACGGAAAAAAGCAGAGTGCACAGGAGAATGCAGTGTGTGCAGCCTTGAGCAAGAGAGAAAGAGAGCAGAGAATGAGAGAGAAGAGAAACTTTAAGCTTTGAAAAATTTCCTGTCAGCTTGTACCCAAAAAGTAGTCTGTGTTTATTTATTATGCGCCTTGCAGATATCCCTGCTTCCAGCTGAGCACTTGGATCCTGTGTCGAGGCTGGACCCCGACGCATGCTGGCCATGTTTTTACCAGTATATTCCCTCACAACTTTAATCAACATTTGCTCAATAGGTCGTTGTTATCTTTTGCATGGTTTTTTGTTAATATTTCAGAAAACATGGATTTATGTATATATTAATTTATATTATTTGATATTAAAATCTTAGAACTTTTAAAATGTTCTCAATGTTGATATTAAGCAACCTAGGCCTAGAAGCAAAACTCCCACTCAGAGTTAACTTACCTCAGAACAATAATATTGAGGAATGTTACCGAAAATTAAATTTTACCTTTGATAATCTATCCATATCTACCTATCAATAAGACTCACATGTTTATATATGTAACTAAGTCTTCTCCTTTTCTTCATTATATTGATCAGTTATTTTATTGACCAAACTGCTATTTTACATGCATATCTGCTTTATCTTATTCTTTTCTTATACTTCCATTATTTTGTTTCTATATTTAAAATTTCCTCTTCTAGAGTGTCTAAAGACAACTACAGTGTACTTACCAGAGAAACCCTATCTCAAAAAAACCAAATCAAAAAAAATTAAAATATCATACATTTTGTAATCCATTATACATTTAAAAACTATAGCAACATATATTCTTTAGATTTGAAGCAATAGAAAATACACTTTCATTATTATTATTATCATTATCATCATCATTATTATTATAAAATTTGTTTCTAAAATTTTGAATAAACAAATAACCAAGATTTTACATGGGAAATGCACTCCAAGGATTTGGCAACATTATTGATATTTGTTCTAAAGATTTTTAGATACTTAAGGATTAGATTTTTATGAAATATATAATTCACCCTTCTTTGGTTGGGGATCACCTAAAGACATATAGACTGAAAGGGTCCTCTACCACCACCTAGCAGTTAATGCTCCTCCAGCCCTATAATGCAATGTAGTGAATGCTTAGATGGAGATAGGCTTAGGGTTTTAGTCATCTCAAAATATGGGCTCCTTAAATAGGAGGATACACAGATCACATGCAGGTGAACTAGGCAAGGGAGGGAACATCTTCTCGTCCACATGGGAACATTTTCACCCATGGTAGTTCTTGAATTCAACTACAATGGATGTTCAACTGAAATTATATTAAAATAATCTATATCTAGACATATCCACAAATTTTACTTACTATGTGTGTATTGTGACATTGGGGTGTACAATGCCTTTCTGGAGGGCAACGATCAATATCTGATATCTTACTTTACCATTTGCCAACTTAATGATTTTGAGACATAGTCACTGACTGAACCTGGAACCTATAATTTCAGCTAGACTTGTTGGACCGCAAGCCCCATGATACTACATATATCTGCTTCCTTAGAGCCAGGGTTACAGTTGGATGCATCAAAACTCAGCTTTTCTATGAGTGGTTGTGGATCAGAAATTAGGCCTGCTTTAATCCCCTGAGCCATCTTCCACACATTTAAACTTAAGTTCTGAACAGAACGTTTTGAAGTGCCATGGTAGACATCCATTAAAACACATTCTATCTCTCCCTCTCACTCTCTGTCTTCCTCTCCCTCCTTCCTTTCTTTCCTCCCTCCCCTCTCTGCAAATACAGAAGACTATTCATTCTCATATTACTCACAGCTGGTTCTATCTATATAAAGATAGATCTTTGTGAATGGTCTTGAAGGTCAATGTGAATAGCTTTGAAACATTAAACCACTCAATTTTCTAACATCTTACACCTGCTAATATTAAAATTACCAGTTTTATTTACCTATATCTGAATAAATATTGCATCTGATTTATAAAATTTTGCATTTATAAAGTGGCATTTGGATTAAAGTTTTAATAAAACCATTTCATTGCATAGATAAATTTTCCTCAGGATAAAGGTGATAGTGTTACATTGTTGTTTCTCATCCTCCATGAACAGTTCAGTTGATAACTGTGATGATGTCAACTGCACATGGATACATTAAGAACATTTGCTAATTCTATCACTTTTTATATTTACATGTCTTGTTTTCACATGATGCACTTTTCTTCAGTAACGTAACCATTAGGAAGAGATACAGTTATAGAGCTGGAGAGGTGGCTAGGCAATTTAGAAAACCCGTTTTTGAAGAGGATGCAGTTTTGATTCTCAGCACACATATGGTGACTTACAAATGTGTACAACTCTAGTTCAAGAGATGTGATTCCTCATTCTGAACTCTCCAGCATAAGGCATCCATATGAAGCACCATGAAAATTATTTAGAGCAAAACAGTAATATACACAGAAATAAAATAAATCAAAAGTAAAAATAAAAAAAACATTGTTAATGTTATGAAATTAATGTTGGGGATTTTATGGTTTTTTGTTGTTTTGTTTTGTTTTTTGTCCCCTACTGCAAAATTAAATTCCGAATTTACATATGGTATATTTACCCAGATTCAAAGGAAAAACATAAACCATGTCATTAAGGCAAAAGCATATATGGTCCTTACGAAGGCCTGCCTCCTGTAGAAACAGCAGTGTTAGGGTGTTGCCTGTGCACTGGACTGCTCTCCATCTGAACCCACCTGGCCTTCACAGATGGGGATAATTTGGTACAGATTTAACAACACAGACTGTGGGAGCATATGAGAAGTGCATCTGTTCTAAACAGCAGTTCCTGATTCGCTCACATTATTTGCACTATCAATCCTTGGTCTCTCAGGCAGTCCTCAATTATGTCCTCCTGTGAGAGATGCTTTTGCAGCTGCATGGTCCCCAGTGTTTACACAGAGGCAGCCCCGCTGCTGTTCTTACTACAATAGGGATGAGGATGTGGGTGAGGAAAGGGTAGATGCTACCAGAAGTGAGCAGGCAGCCTGTTAATTTGCTTGTTTTGTTTGAAAAGCCGTACACACTACTTGGGCTTGAAATCATTGTTCCATGGAAGCAAGGGAGAATTTATCCATAATCTTCTCTCTCTTATTACTGAGCTCATGGTTCACATGAGACAAATCCAGTTCCACTGTGTCTAATTACTCCATTGACAATAGAATCTGCAGGACAGAGGACAAATAACACAGGCATAGAAAAAATGAACTTGCTGTAGGCTGTGAACACATGGAGAATCACTGATGTGTTGGAGATAAGACAAAGCACAAGAGCAATGTCCATGAGACTAAAAGTGTCTAAGTGGGCATAGAAAATTAAGACAAATCCATTATATTTCTGGACAAATCATTATATATCTGTATCTTCCGATTCTCTCTCCCAGAGTCCTTGTACATGAATGGACTTTACAAACCCAACAAAGAATAATATAGATACCATATTTTGTATTAACTACAATTATTATATAATTTTCAATTTGTCACTTTTTTGTATAGAGAGATTCAGTCAGGTTCTTTTTTCATTTCTTGAGACTAGATGAAAAGTTTTGAGAATATACTTTCATTTAAAAAAGCATTCTTGAAATCTTTATATGCCCTCAACCTTACACTTGGAATCAGCTACTCTTCTGAGGAACTCCAGGTCTTCTAAAGTACACTAACATCAGGAAATCAATCTTTGGGGTTAAAGTTTCCACTTAGTAAAAGAATGGACATTTTCAGGATACTTTCAAGGTTATAGATAACATATACTAGATATTTATATCTGGTTTATTTTTAGTGGGTTTGCTCAGCAAGTTTTCTTATACAGCTCAAGGCCAACTCCCTAGGGTGGACTTGCCAACCTGGGCCTTCACAAATCAATTACTGACTGAGGAAATGTGTAATGAAGCAAATTCTTCAATTGAAATACACTCTTTTCAGGTAACAGACTGTATGTAGGCTTGTGTCATGTTAACAGCTAAAGCTAACTATGAGATCATGATAGTGGGAACATTTACTATCTCTATGTGATATTAATAACACAATACTGGTTTTACTTAGCATATAAAAAGAAACATTTAATATACTGTTACTGACATTGCTATTCATTAAATTACTGAGATGGAACACTGCTGTTCTTCCAGAGGATCTGGAATTTCCAGCATACACAGGACAGCTGTCAACTGTTTGTATCTCCAACTCAAAAGATTTAGATGGCCTCTTCTGGCCTCCAAGGGCACTTCCCTTTATGCTCTGAACTTACAGGTAGGTTAAACACTCATGAATAAAATGAATAAATCTAAAAATAACATTTTTAAGATATCTGGCTGAGTATGCACAGCCAAATACCTGTGCTGCTAGGGCCACTCATTTTTGTGTAGTTCTATACTGATACAGGGTTGCTTTGTTTTTAATGGCTGAAAATTATTTATCTTGAGTAATGACTTGTTTGAGGGCCTGTTGAGTCAGGATTATACAAATAAGTGAAAAGTGTTTGGGGCTGTTTCACACCTGTCTTGAGTGAAAGGTAGTTCTGAACTGTTTGACATAGGTTCTCAGAACTGTGCTCAGGCCCTCTGTAAAAATAAAAGCTAGTACTGTTAATTGCTGAGCCATTCTGTACATCTGAGTAACTTTAATCTTTGGTCACATTTCTTTACAGAAAGCACTGTAATAATTCAAATATTAATAAGGGTAATAAAGACGAGACAGATTATGTAACTTTTCTCATTATTCCTTTGATCATTAATCTTTATGTCCTTTTGTACTCACTAGATGATATAGTCAGAATATCCTGCCATAGAGAAGCCAAGACAAGTTGATGCCCGAGGGCACATAGACATTGGTAGAGAAAGAATGTGGCTATTAGCTTTAGAAGATGGGTCTAGGATTGATTATCTGGGTTGTCACCTTGATTGTATTAATGGGCATCCAGGTTTTTGTGAGACATCTATTTGGATATGAATAGGAAGGCATGTATAGGAAATATTAACTGAGAGAAAAGATTACCCTGGATTTGGGCAACACCACCACACAGTCTGGCATCTCAAACGTCACAAAACAAACAAACAAACAAACAAACAAAACAAAACATAAACAAAAGCAATAACACCAAAAGAGAAAGCTAGTTGAGAAATCTGCATTCCTCTCTTCTGCCACTGATCTATTAAGATGTGGGCATGCTTTTAGCACATGCCTTCTCTAGCGTGATATGCTGTGCCCCCTCAAACTAATCCAAATTTCACCTTTCCTCCATGTGTTGTTTTTGAAGGTTATACCAGCCAATGAGATCAGCTGTAAGATACTGTCTCCTATATGTGGCAAGATACTGAATCCATGAAACACTTGAACAGTGACAACACCAGTTTATATCTTAGCATGGATTAGGAAAAATTCCACAAAGCCTTTGTGGTGATAAAAATGTAAATGGTCCACCATAGATTCATATGTTTAAAGGCTTGGTCTCCAGTTGTTGGAACTGTTTGGGACAGATTAGCGGATGTGGCCTTGTTGAAGAAAGTGTGTCAAAGGGTATGGACTTTGAGACTGATAACATTTTCTGCCAATGTGTGCTCTCAGCTGTTGTTCCAGAACCATGAATACCTGTTGCCATGATAGTCATGGGCACAAAAATTCTGTGAGGGTAAGCCATGTTGTCTTATCAAAGTAATAGAAAAAACTAAGAAAGTTTGACTACTAGTTGAAAATTTACAAGCAATGAATTTGTACTAAAGGAAGAAGAGTCAGGCTGCCCTAGGGAAGAGGCTCGACTTGTTAGAGCATCCCAAGTTTTGAGCCCTTAACACATATGGATATCACTAAATGGACACAACAAGTTGTGTTTCAAAATTTACGTATAATATTATGTATACTATTATAGATAATAATAAATGGAGAAGTCAAATTTGAGAAGGAGTGGGAAGACACTGGAGGAGATGGTGTTGGGAGTGGGTAGGGTAAAAATGATGTGGATACAGTACACACACTTGAAATTCTAAAGTAAAATAAATGCACCAAAAAAAACCCTGTAAGAACCAACTCAAAATCATATTTACAGTGGAGTGTCTCTTAGATCTGGAATTGTCATTTTATTTCTGATTAGAGATTCCAATCTTTATTTCTTTTGTCATTTGTCTACCTAATTGTTTACCTTACTTGTTCCTAGAGTATTATTTACTTCCATTTTTACAAAATATACATTATTTTCTGCTGTTTTAGCCATCGTATATTTAAATCTTAGTTTTCATTTATATGCTTCTGTGCTTTATTATGCATGTAAATTTTTTTCAAATACTGTATTGGAGATTACTACAAAAGATTTTATAAAGCATTCATGGTTCTTTCTAGTAGACAAGTAACATAGTGGGAGTTTGACAATCAGTTCTGCAAGCCAGTATGTTGAAGAATATTTTCATCACTTAATTTTCATTATTTTCCTATTATAAAACACCCTACTTCAGTCACAGAAGTTTTCTTCTGAGAGTCTCCTCGGTGTTATTCAGGAATGATAAAATAATGTTGAGGATGTGGCTGTCATTATATTGATTGTTTACCATATAATAACACTGAACTTCCATATTCAATGGCCCATAATCCTTGTGTTGTCATGAACAGCTGTGATTTCAGCAGTTGGATAGTGGAGGTGGTTGGGATAGATGATCCTGTCTCTCACAAAAATTGTTAAAATTTCACTGTGTTTTAATAGCATAATCTTGACTTTTTGACTCTTCACAATTAGCACCATATATAGTCAAATGTCCTGAGAGTTACTTTAGTGTATGGAGTGCCTCTCTCACACAATAAATGTTTTGATTGTGTTTTCTGACTCTTGTGTTCTAATTAGTTTTGTCAGCTTGACAGATCCTAGAGTGATCTAAGAAAGAAGTCTTAAGTAAGAAATCTCCATGATCAGGGTGGCCTAAGGGCATATCTATGAAGAAATTGTGTTTTTCAAATTAGATATTTTCTTCAATTACATTTCTCTTGTTAACCCCATTCCTGGTTTCCCATCCGAAAACACCCTATACCATCTCCTCTTCCCTGGCTCACCAACCCACCCACTCCTGCTTCCCTGTCCTGGCATTCCCCTATACTGGGGCATTGAGCCTTCATAGGACCAATGGCCTCTCCTCCCATTAATGTCCAATAAGGCCATCCTCTGCTACATATGCAGTTGGAGTCATGGGTCCCTCCATGTGGGTTTTTTTTTTTTTTTTTTTTTTTTTTTTTTTTTTTTTTTGGTGGTGGTGGTGGTGGTGGTTAAGCCCCTGGAAGCTCTGAGGGATACTAGTTGGTTGATATTGTTGTTCCTCCTATGGGGCTGAAAATCCTTAGAGCTCCTTGGGACCTTTCTCTAGCTCCTCCACTGGGGACCCTGTGCTCAGTCCAATGGTTGGCTGAGAGCAAATGAGTAAATGTATGTGGGATGGATCCCCAGGTGGAGCAGTCTCTGGATGGCTTTCCCTTCAGTCTCTGCTGTATATTTTGTCTCTGAATTTCCTCCCACGTGTATTTTGTTCCCCCTTCTAAGATGGACCAAATTATCCACATTTTGGTCTTCCCTCTTCTTGAGCTTCATGTGGTCTGTGAATTGTATCTTGGGTATTCAGAGCTTCTATGCTAATATACACTTATCAGCAAGCGCATACCATGTGTGTTCTTTTGTGATTGGGTTATCTCACTCAGGGTGATATTTTCTAGTTTCATCCATTTGTCTAAGAATTTCATGAAGACATTGTTTTTAATAGCTGAGTAGTACTTCATTGTGTAAATGTACTGCATTTTCTGTATCCATTCATCTTTTGAGGGACATCTGGGTTGTTCCTGGAGCATGTGTCCTTATTAGATGTTTGAGCATCTTCTGGGTATATTTCCAGGAGTGGTCTAGCTGGGTCCTCAAGTAGTTCTATGTCTAGTTTTCTGAGGAATTGACAAACTGATTTCAAGAGTGATTGCACCAGCTTGCAATCCCACCAGCAATGTAGGAGTGTTCCTCTTTCTCCATATCCTCACCAGCACCTGCTGCCACCTGAGTTTTGTTTTTTTCGTTTTTTGTTTGTTTGTTTTTGTTTTTTTAACCTTGGCCATTCTGACCTGTGTGAGGTGGAATCTCAGGATTGTTTTGATTTGCATTGCCCTGATGACTAAAGATGTTGAACATTTCTTTAGGTGTTTCTCAGCCATGTGGTTTTCATCAGTTGAGAATTCTTGCTTAGCTCTATACCTCATTTTTAATAGGGCTATTTGGTTCTCTGGGGTCTAACTTCTTGCATTCTTTATATATATTGGATATTAGCCCTCTATTGGAATTAGGATTGGTAAAGATCTTTTCCCATTCTGTAGGTTGCCATTTGTCCTATTGACAGTGTCCTTTGTCCTACAGAAGCTTTGTAATTTTATGAGGTCCCATTTCTCAATTCTTGATCTTGGGAAATAAGCTATTGGTGTTCTGTTCAGGAAAATTTCCCCTGTGCCCATGTTCTCAAGGCTCTTCCCCACTTTCTTTTCTATTAGTTTCAGTGTATCTAGTTTTGTGTGGGGTCCTTGATACACTTCCACTTGAGTTTTGCTTAAGGAGATATGAATGGATCAATTTGTGTAGTTCTACATGTTAAACTTTAGTAGAATCAGAACCATTTGTTGAAAATGCTGTCTTTTTTCCACTGGATGGATTTAGTTCCTTTGTCAAAATGAAGTGACCATAGGTGTTTGGGTTAATTTATGGGATTTCAGTTCTATTCCATTGATCTATCTGCCTGTCACTGTACCAATACCATGCAGTTTGTTTTTTTTTTTTTTTTTTAATTCATGATTGCTCGGTATTATAACTTAAGGTCAGGGATGTTGATTTTGCCAGAAGTTATTTTATTGTTGAGACTAGTTTTCCCTATACTGGGTTTTTTTGTTATTCCAGATCAATTTGTAAATTGCTCTTTCCAGCTCTATGAAGAATTGAGTTGGAATTTTGATGGGGATTGCTCTGAAACTGTAGATTACTTTTGGCAAGATGGTCATTTTTACTGTATTAATCCTACTAATCCATGAGCATGGGAGATCTTTCAATCTTCTGAGATTTTCTTAGATTTCTTTCTTCAGAGACTTGATGTTCTTGTCACACAAATCTTTCACTTGCTTTCTCAGAGTCACATCAATGTATTTTATATTAATTGCGACTATTGTGAAGGGTATTGTTTCCCTAATTTCTTTCTCAGCTTTTTTATCCTTTGAAAAGCAGGCCACTGATTTGTCTCCTGTTGGGACTTGCATAAAGAGAGCTGTGGAACAGCCTTAGTTGCAGGTGCAGATGTGGACTGGAAGGATGCTGTCTCCAAGGAAATATATTAACTGCTATTTATTGTAAGAGGCTTCAACCCACTGTGGGTAGCCCATTCCCTAGACAGGTAGTCTTTGGCTCTGAAAGAAAGCTAAGCCTGAGCCTGTGAGTGAGCCAAAGGCACTGTTTCTCATTGTTTTGTTCCTTAAGTGTCTACTTGAATTCTTGGTTTCCTCCGATGATTGCCTGTGATCTATGAAATGAACTCATTCCTCCTTTAAGGTGTTTTTGGCAATAGTGTTTGTCTCAGGAACAGAAATCAAACCTGAACACCAGCATTTTATTTTATTTTTTTTCATTTTCACATCTTAGGACAGCTCTATCAGCCACGAAATCCAGTCACAACTGTAGTCTTCCCCAGACACATTTCTTGATGATCCTGTCAGTAAAGACTGTCTTTTACATTTATGTTTTGAGCATCTACTGAACAGGCTATACATGGCAAATTTATCACTTATCTATTATCTTGTTATTCTTGGTAGGGATTATAGTTAGCCAGACTCTAGTCCATTTTTGTAGGACTTTATAAAGTGAAAACTTAGCATTCAGTAACTATCTTTCCTTCCTTTCTTTCTTCTTTCATTACTTCTTTTCATTTGTGGTATTGGATACCAAGTCTTTGGGATGCAGTCATTTTTCTTGTTTCCTTCCTTATTTTGTTCCTTTCTTACCATCTCTTCCTTCCTTCTTTCGTGTCTTCCTTCCTCCCTTCCTTTCTTCTTTTCTTCCTTCCTTCCTTCCTTTCTTTCTATTTCTGAGATAAAAATCTCCAGAAAATTTGAATTTCTTATAAATGCTGAGCTGCTGATTAAACCTCAGTATGGAAGAACTATATAAAATTAGGAAGTAGGTAAATGAATTTTGTTTCTTTGTTTTACTCTACCTAAGAACTGCATGGATCACTAAATTCCATATATCTCATTCAGTTTCAAATTAGATTTGTTATCACTATACTTTAGTAATTATTGTTGTGCTCCTCAATCTTCAGATAGTTTATTCCCTGCAGGTAACAGATGGTTGCCAAGTTGTGTCAAATACAGACCAGAACTTTCTGAAGCCCTTTTATGAATGCCATAGTTGGAGAAAGGGTGTACAAGGAAGTTAGGTTTGTTTATTTTTCATTTTAACATAATAAAAATTATTGCTATTTATATTTGCAAAAGCCTGTAATCACATATTACTCAAGAAGCAGACACATGTAATATCTTTGAGGACAATCTAGCCTTCAGGCTATACCATGTATCAATAATAACAAACAAAAAAATCATATTTCAGATAACAGGGACACAGTTGTTGAAAACATTTTCCCTTATTTTCTGAGAATTTGACTAATAAATGCAGAGTCTTACATATACTGGGCAGGCATTTCTCCTGAAATATGTACTCTATTGTATCTTTTATTTCAGGGAAAAAACCCAAATTATATGGTATGAAATATTCTAAGAACACAGTTAATGTTCTATTAACCTAAAAGGATAGAAGTGATATTTCAAAGAAACATATTAGTAACCTACTGTTAAGTCATTCTGTAAAGCTGGAATATCAGGAAGGAAAATACCAACCCATAAACCATAATAATGCAAAGTTACAGAAATTATATTCCCCAAAGCATATCTATTTATACAGAGCTAAAGGATATTAGCATATTTCCATTTATATAGAGTTCAGGAGCCTTGAATTAACCTGGAAATCCATCTTCAAAATCACATGGGAAATACTTTTGAATTTGTATGAAAATACAGTATTAAAAGTAGCTTCAAATAGTTGTATAAATGTGAGAGAGAAAAAATAGAAATCCATTTGCATAACACAAGCCTGCTTAATAAGCACTTGATACATACAGAAATTACCTAAGCAGGAATCTTTCCGGAATGATCTATTTTATGTGTATTTCTGACTTGTGTGACTAAAAATACAGGCTCCCGCAGAAAGTCACTTTCAATGTGGAACAAGTATATAAATTTTCTTATTTCAAAAAATTAAATAAAATAAACCTAACAAATGCAGCATTCAAGTTATTTTTTGATAAGATAAATTAAATGCTAATTATTTTTATTCTTCTTTATATGTATGCGAGTATGTGCACTTCCCCAGATGCCAGAGAAGTTGTAGGATTTCCTTAAGATGGATTTATACATGGCTGTGGGCAGCCATGTGTATGCTAGGAACAGAACTCAGGTCTTCTACCAGAAAAACTAATACTTTTAACTACTGAGCCATTTCTCCACTCCAATGGTTAATTTTTTAGCATCATTCATATTTTCTCTCTCTCATTTTGATATTAAATATTTTGAAAAAGGGAATAAAACAAACTACTTTATGATATGAAACTAGAGTTTGGTTACTTGTAAAGCTGAAATGTACAAATGAAGAAAGTTACCTGGATTTTAGAGCTTAGTCAAGGGGTTCAAAACATGTTTTCAGCTTTTCACACCAATGGAAGTCCTCAGTTTTCTCCTCTAGGAAATCAAAAGTTACCATTTATGTCTTATTACAGTAAGCAGACAAATATACAAAGTCTAAGATGAAATTAGAGACATTTTCAATATCTAGTTTTTATAATTCCTAGAATCTGGGTTATTACTGTAACTTTTGTAAGAAAAATTTGTAAATGTAATTAATAAAAAAATCTTATTTGAAGACAAAACCAGAACAGGGAAGTAGAAAGGGGTGGGTGGGAGAACAGGAGGAGGAAAGGGGGCTTATGTGACTTTTGGGGAGTGGGCCAGAAAGGGGAAATCATTTGAAATGTAAATAAAAATATATCGAATAAAAAATCTTATTTGAAACCATGTAGGGCTAAGAGTGCACAAGGCTGTAAGAAAGAATGAGCATGAGCCAAAAATGATCCAGGTACAGTTTGCAGTGATTCATATCTCCCTATACTGCTCATGGTTTTACATAAGGCATTCTAATGTTCTTACCTTCACAGTAGTTTATAACTCTGAAACAATGAATTAAGAAAACAAAAATATATGAAGACACGAGTGTTAGAGAATACTAGTCAATGACCATAAATAAGATTTAAAAATTTAATCGATTTCTTAGAAAACCAAAATTGATTGGAATGGTGAGATTTTTCTCTCACACTGTGAACCCTGTGATTATGATATTTACTGGAAAAACCTGTTTCTAGTTGTGGTGTGGTTCACCCTTCGCACATAGCTTTATTCCCTCTGACTGGAATACAGACAGACCCATAGTAGACGCCCTTCGTTGCAAAACCAAGAAGGTATAGTTATGAGGTAGAACTAAGTTTGAATGTTATGTCTAATTGAATGGCAGACAATCAGAGAAATATGAATCAGAGAATGATTTGACAGTATAGGATAATGCCCATCTCTCAGGAGAAGAAAGAGATTGAGAAAGGTGTTTTACCAGGAAAGTTTTAAAGAGATAGGCTGAAGAAAGTACAAATTAGACACAGGTGAATACAGAAGGAATCAGAGAATGATCAGGCACAAGAAGATTAGAACAGATTTCAAGAGTTAGTTTGAGGTCAAGCAGAGGAAAAAGTCAGAGGCTGAGAAAGAAGGCAGATTGAATCAGTCAGCTTGAAAACATGTTGATCTAGAACAGTTGAGCTGATCATGTAACCTGAGTTCTGAAAAGCTAGAAAGTATAAGATTATTCAGTGTAAGTCTCAGAGGCTGAACATATTCTAGGCCTAGATTAGAGTGTATGGATGCTAGAAGCTTCCAGGACTAGGCCTAGGTTAGCAGAGGGAAGCAATAAGGAAAGGAGAAGAATATTCCACCAGGCAAATAAAATACATGTTTACATATCGGCACTCTCAAGCATCCTTTCCTCCTTTGTTTCCCAAAGTAATAATAGAATGAGGTTCAGTATCTGTAAAAGAAGACACAAGACTCTCTTCCCATAGACATCTTACAATAATAAAGCTCAAAGCTGCATCTCTGGGTAAGTTCTCCTTTTATAATGACCCAGTTTCATTTCATTTCATACAGGCAAATCTGAAAAGCCTGGATTTGATGTTTCATGCCACTGTTAGCAACAAAAGCTAACTTGATTTAGTTCTCTGTAAAAGCTTATGAGAAAGTTGGGCTCACTCTTTACTTTCTTTTACTTCTGCAAATAAATATCAATGACAGGAGAAAGTGCCCAATTTACAGTCCACATGCCCATGTGCATGTCTGTTTATGCATGTACTTGGATTTATATGTATCACATTAACACCAGCTTCAGAACTCTATATTCCTGTGACAGATCAAGAATTTTTCTATCACTTATTCCCAGTGTCTAAATTTACTGTCTTTTTTGCAGTTATGAGATATGGATAATAAATTAATAGTGTTCAATGTCAGATAACTCATCTAGAACTGTATGATGGGATTACTGTGGGCATCAAAATATAATAAATTTCCTGGCTTGACCTCTAAGCTCAGCCTTATTTCCTTTTGTGAACACTCACCACACTACAGTCAAGTTTTATGTATATAGCTCAGTCTCTCACCATCCTGGAGTAAAGCAGGGAAGAAAATAATTATATATTTAGTTTTATTGGCTTCATGTAAAATATTTAACACATTTTCTGGCATTTAAGAAGAGATCAATAACAGGAGTTATGAGTTTTTTCCCTCCATAAATACATAGATTAGGTAAAATTGGCTTAAAGAAACAATGGAGACAAAGTAAGAACAGAGTTCTTATCTAAAGAGATAATTATTCACCATAATTTCTATGCCCTTTCTGCTATTCCGATTGAATGTGTTAGTTTTGTTCAGAAGTATTATCTTTCCCAGAATCACCCTCACAGAGATAATATAAATCTGCAAGCAATCTCAGTTCTACCATGTGATCCTGACTCACTTGTCATGAGCAGATTGACAAGGTAGGTGGACAACTAACCCTTAAATGAAATAGGACTTTTTTTGAGATCTTGAGATCTGCACAGAAAAACGGATGAGTCTTTCAAATCATGTTGCCACTATTTTTGACTCTTTCAGAGAAAATCAGTTCTTAGAATAATGAATGCATGTGGGAATGAGTTATGAATTGAAGCTTACAGTAGTTAAGGGGGTTGTTGCTAATGGACTCTGTTTCAGACCCAGTGTCCTTGTAAGAAGAAAAATAATTTCACGTTTATGCTATAATATTGATTCTACTTCTTATCAAAAGTAAAGACATGTATTCTCAATGATTAATCTTCAAACCCTAAGTATTCCATATACAAGGCAATGCCACTGCCCTCTAAGAGGACTCTAAGAAGTCTACCTTTTTAAAATCTCCAAGCATCATGTACTATGATGATGTGATTATAAAATATGTCCCACGGGATTCTGCATTTTCTTCCCTTTGTGAATGTTATACATTCTACCTTCTCAAATAGAGCATTTCTGTAGGAACTGGCTGAGTGAAGGTGAACTTGAAATTTATAAATGCCCTGCTGCCTATTGAGAGCACTTTTTGGTCCAAATATTTGAAGAATCTGCCACGTGATCTCATCAAAATTATGGAACTACAGTTGCTATACGTTCCTACCATACTCTCAAAAATGAGCAACAATAAACCTCCTTTAAATAGCTACTTTGCAGGAGTGTGGTCCCAGTAGTGAGAAAAATAGATATATGTTTTATTCATTGACACTAATTAATAAGTATGCTTTTAAAAGACCAAAATAATTTGAGCTCTATTACTTCTAATTTTAAATAGTATTCATATATGTCAATCATGTTTTAAAAACAAGATTTTGTTGACTATAACTGGAAATTTTTAGTTAATGATAATCATATTTATGATATTATTTGTATAAGAGACATGAAAGCTCTGAAAGCATTTCTTTTAACTTATTGTTAATAAACAGATATGAAAACATGGATGGATGCAGTTATTTCATCAATGCCACATGCTTGAAATATTATGGTCACTGTTTACTTACCTTGCTTTGTAAATATTTTAGTAATGATCCATTGTACTAGGATATAGTATTAACTGAATGTATCCATTTTTAATCTCTTTGGATCTATAATTTTAATCAATGCATCTAAAATTCAAGAAATGAAGAGCCTAGAAACAGGAAGATATGCATTTGGTATAAACAAATATCTTAAATTTCTTATTAATAAATTTTATTGTTAAATTCTATTACTGAATTTCTAATGATTAAAATTTCCAACTAGAGGCAACTCAGGGGATTAAAAAATGTTGGAAATAAGTAGCACAATATTATCCTGAATATCTAGAAACTCACTATATGCAATGGATTATTAAATATCATCAAAAAGGAAGGTTACAGGATATAGTTGTTGATGGGAAGTATGTGATCAATCAGCTGTTGGAGCTTTGATAAAGTTTTAGATCATTGATGTGAGATGGAACAATTTGAGGAATCACTCAGTTATGCAAATGCCTTTGACAATGAGGAAAATGTAAATTTCCAAGGAGCATGCATACCACAATCGTTGTTCATCACTATAAAATGGTACAATTTGATTACTTGAAATACTGTCTTTTTTTACTTCCAGTAACTATCAGTTAACTGGTTCAGGGTGGATTGGTGAAACTTTTATTCACAGTAAATATAATAATGCATTAAAATTAAGCACTGACATATTGCCAGCATAGCGCAATCTACTCATTTCTCAGTGTTGACACACTGGTACTTTAATTAGTAGAAGTTCCTTTGACAAAACCCCTCTAGCTTCAGCAATTAGAATTTTCAGTTTAAGTTAAATTTAGTGTTCACTAATGGGCCAAGGCGATATAATGCTAATTTGTTTGTATAGTACCTCTTCTTAATTAAAGAGTTCAGGCTATTTTTATGAAATCTCTATAAAGTAATCATGCTTGCTAAAATTGCACTTATATAGTCGGGCAGTGGTGGCACATGCCTTTAATCGCAGCACTTGGGAGGCAGAGGCAGAGGCAGAGGGAGGTGGATTTCTGAGTTTGAGGCCAGCCTGGTCTATGGATTGTGTTCCAGGACAGTCAGGGCTACACAGAGAAACCCTGTCTTGAAAAACAAACAAAACAAACCAAAATTGCACTTATGTAAGTAGACCATGTTACTGTAAAGAAATACCATACTCCATGATTT
Organism: Apodemus sylvaticus; assembly: GCF_947179515.1. Taxonomy (NCBI): domain Eukaryota; kingdom Metazoa; phylum Chordata; class Mammalia; order Rodentia; family Muridae; genus Apodemus; species Apodemus sylvaticus. The sequence continues at coordinate 159,231,281 of NC_067472.1, read as the reverse complement.
AATCTAATATTTTGAACTATTACAGACATTTATAGTCTACATAAAATCATATGAAAGCCTAATTCTAATGACATAAAATTCTGCTAGAAAACAGAATCAGATATTCACAAAAGACAGTTTGAGTGTCTTTAATTTCTCAGAAAACAAAGAAAATAGTTGAATAATTTAACTACTAAATCAGGATCTAAGAGATATTCACAAGGTACACTTCTTTGCCTCATAAACCTAAAAATGTAAGGAGTCCCATATTCCATGGTGGAAGAAGCGTTTTATTCTAAAACTATTATCCTCCACATATGTACCTCCAGATCATGTAAGCACACCTACACACACACACACACACACATACACACAAACACACACAAATACACACATACCTACACACAAAACACAATTCACACACATACCATAGACATGTACCAATCATATTCATACATACACACATACATATCAAAGATATTTGCCATATATAATATATGTTTATGTATATATACATATATATTTAAGTGCTATAGAGTCTATAATTTAATAAATCTGAATTTAGAGGACAAGTATTTTGTTAATATCTTTCTTCATATTAAGATACATTATCAGGATCATATAATCCTGTTATTAGGATAATATGGTAAATTAGGTTATTAGGTAAATGAGAAAGATAATATTATTGAGAAATAAACAAGTTTTGTGCTAATACCCACTGTGAATTTTGAATATCATTATTGTAGTATTTTATATTTATAAAGAATCTTTTATTTGTACATTAATTGCTTCATACCAATTAAATCTGATATCTGAATGACTAGAAGAGTTTGTTCTTTACACACAGTCAATCACACACACACACACACACACACACACACACACACACATACATACATATATACACAGTTTTCAGTTTTTGCTGCTAGACCCAGATCTTGGACTATTCAAGATTTGTTCCATTTTGAAATGAACTCTCTTTTCTTTTGTGCAAAGGAAAACATGTGAACCATTGGGAGCACTGTGATTTGTAATGCTCAACAGAAAATGTAAATGGCTTAAATTATGCCATTTTATGGGAATTTTTGGCCCTGAACTAATATGAACTGCAGACTTTACTTATATTTGAATCTCTCAAGTATGGAAATTGAGGTACAACTCTAAAGTTAACACACTCTGATAACTATCATAAACCTTGTGATCTTTCTCTGAGAGCAAAGTCTTTCTCATATTAACATTTCCTAACATTAGTATCACACAAAATATCAAATAATGTATTATATATAATATATAATATTTATTATATATAATATATATAATAATATACAATATATATAGTAATATATAATAAATGGAGCTAAGAGTTGCAGAGACAGGGAGCTTCTTGGAGTAGCAGGGAAAAAGAGAAGATGGCTGTGTATGTGAATCAGTGTGGTTATGACTAGACACAGGTTGTTATGATATCATAAAGGTTAGAATATTGGGATAATTTGTCTAATCTAGGTGGGCAGCTTTTATCATTATCAATTGGTTCTGAAATTGTTGTATTGTCTTCTTGTGTATTGAGAATTTATTGATATATAAATCTGATTGGTTAACTATAAGCATTGAGTCTTATTTTTACAAGGTTACTGGGTAGTGTGCTATCAAACTGCGAGAATGGCAGATCTATTTGGTTATTGGAATGTGGGACAGAATCAGCGGGATATCCCGGAGACATAGTATTGTGGCTCACCAGTGCAGGTACTAGAGCTGGAATGTGGCCCAGCAGGGCAGGAGATTTGGTGGGTTGAGAGAAGCAGGCTCACAGAGAGTTGGCAGGTTCATTTTTTTAATTATTTCCTGCAACATATATCCATTTATTCCTTATTGGTATATTTAAACAATTTTGAAGGTAGGAGTCTGTAAATGGGAATATTCTTTCTTTGTTTCTGTTGTTTCTTTGTTTTTACTTTCTTTTTTCTTTTTTCTTTTTCACTTTCTTTTTTCTTGTTGTTGTTCATTTTTTGTCTCACAAAAGCATCATCATAGAATTTTAACCACTTCCAAATCACCCTCAACTGAAACTTTTTTATTACTTAAATGCTATCCCAGCTACATTCTCAATTTGAGGATTCTGAGAAAGAACTTCAGATATGAAGACCAGTATGAGATACATGTTTAATATGAAGTGTAATGTTGAAATGATGATGAGGAACTTGCACAAATTCTATTGAAAACTAGATGTGAAAAATTATCTTTAAAATGGCCTCAATATGGCTTATGTTAGCCACTATATGTAGCCTACATAAACATTGCTTATGGCATAGTGCCATTACTGAGACTGGACTAGAAATGCAAATTTTAAATTTCATGAAGTCCAACCCTAAGTAATAAATATGAACCTAAAAGGTTATATACTTATTTTGTGAGACCCAGTCTTGAACACTTTATCTGTGTTATAATCAGTTCAATAACATATGAACACAATGGTCATTAGAGGTAGAGTTATTATTAATTCTTTTCTATACATTGCAATCCTGAGAAAAGGGAAATAAATAGACTAAGAATATTACAAGAGGAAAAGAAGTACCTCCTTTAATGCACTGCCAAAACCCACAACACCACAAGATGTACCACCTTCTGGAAACTCTGAAAGGAAAAGATTCAAAAGCACAAGCCCTTTGACTCTCATTTAGTCATGGGGATGACTATTCAGTACAACCAAACACTCTTATAATGCAAATTTCATTCCTAATAGTTACACCTATTTCTCCAAGGTCCCCCTTTCACACAATTTTCTTATATATTTCATTATTATTTAGCACAAATATTCTTCCAAGTATCACATATTGAGTAGCAAATGAAGCTCATTTCAGTTACATTCACAAAGAACTTTAAATAATGAAAAAAATTAAATGAAATATTGAAGTTGCATTTGGGAGCTGTTAGATTTTTTAGCAGGTGTGAACCTAAAGACTTATATGTTGATATAACTATAACAAGAACAAGATAAGCATGTGAAAACTAGGGAAATACTCTCCTGTACACCAAAGTCCGCAAAGACAGATAGCCTCCATTCTTCAGGAACAAATTAAGTGTTTGCTTGTTGGGAGCAAAGTAACAAGTGTGTGCATGAGAAAGAGAGAGAGAGAAAGACAGAGAGAGAGAGAGAGAGAGAGAGAGAGAGAGAGCTAGCTTTAAGACAGCAGTGCAGTTCTGGATGAAAATAAGAAGCTTGACCTTGTAGATTCAAATGAAAATTACCCCCTCAATCTACAACCTAAGTATGAGTTTTTTTCTGGTACTTGAGATTGAATGGGGTCTTCTTACTTTATACTTTGAGGTAGGCTTATAGTAAGTTGCCCAGGTTGCCCTAGAATTTACTTTGTATTTTAGGAATTCTTTGTATTTGCAATCCTCATGTCTCAGCTTCCATAGTGACTCTGTATGCCTGCATAAATCCCCAGGTCTGAATATAACTAAGCATTTTTCTATGTATTACAAAATGAATATTACAGAAACACAGAAACCCATTACAGCCATTGAGAATGTTGATTTTTTCATGGTGACTTAAAAGTGGCAATAGAAAAATAAAAAGGTGTCAGAATCTATGCCTTTGTCTGACATGCTGAGTATTAGAAATAAGAAGCAGAGATAGAGAGCAGCCAAGGCATATTTAGGATTTAACTTGAGCAAAGGTCAACAGAATTCAGTGATACATGGGAAAACTGTAAGGTTTATGTGTGATTATAAGAGGATATTTTATTATAAGTTGGATACACATGTTACATTTAGCAAATAACATGTCTTTGATGTCTTGTCCAGTTGGGTCTAATTTTACTCTGTACAGTCATGTTCAAGAGTACTCCAGGTCAGATGATGTCCCCTGCCAAAGAGAAGTCTACTTAAACATCTCAAAGTGTGTTGACTTTCATTATCAATGATCCCAAAAGGTGAAATGAACTGGAAATGTGATAGGACACAGAAGAAAATGAGAAATCTGTTAAAGAACATTTATAGGTATTCAAATGGCATTATAAATGTGTTTTCTAACTAAAGACTGTATCTCACTGGGAAATTGTAGCCGCCCGCGGCCACATGTGAACTGGAGACCTGAAAGAGAATTCTGGGGATAAACGGGAAGGCGACGAAAGAGAAATGAGTCAGGACAACATTTTGCCGATCAAGACTGACTTTACTATTATTTAGCCAATATATATAGTCTTTAGAAAAACAATCCTACACCCCCCCCCCCTTCACATCAAGGAGAAGGCCAAGAACTCCCTGGCTCCTCTTCTGCTGGTCTCCAGGTGAGACTGCCCTGAGGCAGCCTTGGTTGTCAAGGTGAGAACAGCCATATTGTTCTCAGCAGAACAAAGGCCAGAGATAACACCAGCAGAAGGCTGGGCGCAGGCAGGCAGGAATGTCTTAGCTTGAGTGAGGTGGGCTGAGAAGTCCAGCTCAATGCTGTGGGGGAAGGGACAGGAAATTACCTTTTCTGGATGTAGGAAGGATTCATGACTTTGTGTACATAATATGAATGCTTTACCTTGTCTTAACTGGCAGATCCACATCAACAGTACAGGCTTAGTGGGGAGTGCAGGTCAACAAGGAGGCAGAGAAGGAACTAGTATTTAGAGGATGTGGGGACAGGGTGAGAACTTAAGATCTAGACTCTAAGTGATAGGATAGAGGAAGGGAGAGAGAAAGAGAGAGGGAGGGTGGGAGGGAGGGAGAGAGAGAGAGAGAGAGAGAGAGAGAGAGAGAGAGAGAGAGAGAGAGAGAGAGAGAACCCAAAGGTCTTCAGAAAAAGAAAAAGTCAGGGGAAATTATTATACCTCAGAATTCCTGGATTTCTTTAGTGGACCAGAATGAATCCCATTGTCCTTGTGTGCTTGAAAGTACTTTAAATTTTACATATAAATTTAAAATGCTCTATGGTTTAGGTTTTATTTCTATTTGCTTTGCTTTTCTATTTTGAAGGAGGCTCTGCTACATTGGCTGGGATAATATGTTAAATTCATGTGATCCTTCTTCCTCAGTATACTGATCAGGTAGACCAATAGCCTCTATATAGAAAAATTACATAGTTAAAATGTTTCCACATTTTAGAAAAAATGTAAACAGTGATTTTCATGGTTATCTTCTTTGTTTTTAACTTAGAAAAATCCTTAATTCTCCTTGGGAAATTTCTGAGCTTAAAAGTAGAGTTGGCCAAACAGATTTTGTCTACAAATGTTAGCTAATATATAGAAGTAAATAAAATTGGAGGACCTAGTGCACAGACTAGAAACAATCTATTTGATGTGTGGTCATTATAAGGTCTCTCTGTGGTTGGCTTAACCTCAATTTCCAGTAAATGAGGTCAGATCACCTTAAGATAATTGATTTACATGCAAGGTTGCCCCTTTAATTTATCTGAAAAGCTAGCCTAAAATAGATTTCTTTGTCTTACAGTCAGCACTGACATAAATTTGTAGTTGCAATCCTAAACCGGATTGATTGTAACATATGCTACAGAATATTGAGGTAGCTATAGTCATGACCTAGTGGTATTTTGCTGGCATCCAGCATACTGTATTAACATGATACTATGTGAATTTTTATATTTAAGTGCTTATATTTTACTATTTCTCATGCATGTACATTTAGCACAAATATGTTACTTTTGAAAACTTGCTGACATTTAGAAATCAATTTCAAAAGTTTCTAATAGTAAATATATTTTTGGGAACAAGCAAAATAAATTTGTCCTAAGTAACACAAGTTTGTTCCAAAACATATTGACTGTTCCTAACTATAGATCCTGTTATTCATCCTTGTTCTTCAAAATACAATTATGTTTCCTAAACCCAACTCCAATTATCCATCCTTTATGCCTAAAATCATATGGACTATTCCGCACCAGAGGTCTTATTATTCATCATTTTTATTCACCCCAAATAATTACTGTTCCTTACCACAGCTCCTGTTATTCATCGTTTACTCCCCCCAAACACAATGATTGTTCTTTACCACATCTCCCATTATTCAGACTTTGCTCCTCCTAACATAATGACTATTCCTGACAAGAGTCAAACAGGAAAGGCTATGGCAAGCAAGTGTTTTACCTGGGGATGGCCCACCATTATGCATGGCTATTTTGGGTGCTCTCTGAGTGGCATGGGCCACAGATATTTCATCTGAGGATTGTTTCTGCTGTTGCTCTGCCTTTCCCATCACTATTACATAGCCTATCAAATTCTGGGCATCAGCCTAATTAATTGCATAAATTTCCTGCCTATCAATATGAAGATGTACTTTCACACATACTATATAGATGAATTGATGATTTTGCAATTCCTGATAATGATTTTATAGAATGCCTGAATTGATTTATGTATTTTTAAGGCCCCTGTAGAATAAAAAGCTGCAAATAGAATTCTGTGTCATAAGATAATTGCACTTAGAAAAGCCAATTAATTCGTTTGAAACAAACACATAGACAAGAAAATCATTCCATCTAGGTTAGGAATGAGGCAACTTATCTTGACATGGGTCCCTCCATTTGTACTCCTTGGTTGGTGGTTTAGACCCTGGGATCTCTGGTTGGTTGATATTGTTATTTTTCCTATGGGGTTGCAAACCCCTTCAGCTTCTTCTATCCTTTCTCTAACTCCTCCATTGGGGACTTCATGATCAGTTCAATGGCTGGCTGCGAGCACCTGCCTCTGTATAAGTTAGGCTCTGGCAGAACCTCTCAGGAGCCAGCTATATCAGGCTCCTGTCACCATGTACTTCTTGGCATCCACAATAGTGTTGAGAGCAATGCCTGTGACACCAGTGGCTACTGTGGACCTCAACCAGAGTATTCTCTGGTTCCTTATCTTTTGGGTTCTAATGCATATGCTCATATGCTCATGCAAAAAAAAAAAAGTGTGTTTGGGGGGAAGGGAACCTTTTTCAAACACAATCCCCCTGCCCTATCTTCCCTAGAAAAATCTTCCCTAGCACTCCCCTAGTGCTTTCCTCCAGACGAATTCTCTTGGTGCCCCTCACCCCCACCTCCCACCCACCCCCACCCCCCACCCAACGCACTTCCCTAGCACTCCCCTGGCACAGATCATAAACACCAATGCATTATGTCTATCCAAAATTGCCTCAGAGATAAGATGCCCTCTGTGTTTGTACTAGATATTCTTTTTATATCCCCCTGTTCCTGTGTGGAGTCAAAGATTAACTGAATTCCACTCTCCACAAAAAAAAAAAAAAAAAAAAAAAAAAAAAAAAAACACTCCCCAATAAAACACAATAAATCTTGGGGAACTCCAGGCATATCTTAAGGTTAATGGTCTATGGATGTTTTTGGGTTTTAGTTACAATTTGACTGATATATCTTGTACCTCTAAAAAGTATAAAAGCTGCCTACAGTGTAACTTTCAGGTCGCCTCTGCCCCTGACTGGCAGGGTGGCCACAACACTTTGGAATAAAACCTCATACTGATTGCAGCAGTCTCAACCCCTGTGTCTTTGCAAAAATTAGGGCACCCAGACACTAGTCCTTTCAGGTCCTCCAATTTCGTGCATTGGCCGAGAAAAAGTCCTTCTCACAAGACCGGTGGCCAGAGATCAAACGGTCTTCATTGCAGCAAGGTACCAACCGTACTTTGTCTGAGTCTGTCTGTCTCCGTTCTCTGTACATATGTTACTGACTTTTCTTCTTGAGCAGCTGCTAATTTGTTATGGTTTTGTTGTGATTGTCAGAAACGACAGGTAGACCTGCCAGAACATCGTGGCACCAGAGTTCCTAGAGGACGCTCTGGACTTTTTAGGAAGTAGGTTCCTCAAGGTTCTGACTTCATTTGGGCTCTGTGGGCAAAAAGGCCTCAGCTGAGCCATTAGCTCTTTGTTCTGTGGTGCTCCTGGCCAGGGCACACTGGTACTTTAGTTTTTGTTTTCCTTTTCCTGTGTGGACTTCGACTGACGCTATTTTCCAGCAGAATTGGACAAAATGTGTCAACCCCTTTAAGTATGACTCTAGATCATTAGAGAGAGGTCAAAGTGATATCCCATAATCGTTCAATCATAGTTAAGAAACACAAATGGGAGACCCTCTGTGCCTTGGAGTGGTCAGCTTATCAGATTGACCGGGACTCTGCAGGTATTTTCAGTTCCCTTGATCACTGCACTCAAGCAATGCATCTTTGGTTTGATGGGCTCTCCCAGTCACCCTGACCAGATTTCTTTTTTTTTTTTATTCGATATATTTTTTATTTACATTTCAAATGATTTCCCCTTTCCTAGCCCCTCCCCCACTCCCCGAAAGTCCCGTAAGCCCCCTTCTCTCCCCCTGTTCTCCCACCCACCCCTTCCCACTTCCCCGTTCTGGTTTTGCTGAATACTGCTTCACTGAGTCTTTCCAGAACAAGGGGCCACTCTGCCTTTCTTCTTGTATCTCATTTGATGTGTAGATTATGTTTTGGGTATTCCAGGTTTCTAGGTTAATATCCACTTATTAGTGAGTGCATACCATGATTCACCTTTTGAGTCTGGGTTACCTCACTTAGTATGATATTCTCTAGCTCCATCCATTTGCCTAAGAATTTCATGAATTCATTGTTTCTAATGGCTGAATAGTACTCCATTATGTAGATATACCATATTTTTTGCATCCACTCTTCTGTTGAGGGATACCTGGGTTCTTTCCAGCATCTGGCAATTATAAATAGGGCTGCTATGAGCATAGTAGAGCAAGTATCCTTATTACATGGTGGGGAATCCTCTGGGTATATGCCCAGGAGTGGTATAGCAGGATCTTCTGGAAGTGAGGTGCCCAGTTTTCGAAGAAACCGCCAGACTGATTTCCAGAGTGGTTGTACCAATTTGCAACCCCACCAGCAGTGGAGGAGTGTTCCTCTTTCTCCACACCCTCTCCAACACCTGCTGTCTCCTGAATTTTTAATCTTAGCCATTCTGACTGGTATAAGGTGAAATCTCAGGGTTGTTTTGATTTGCATTTCCCTAATGACTAATGAAGTTGAGCATTTTTTAAGATGCTTCTCCGCCATCTGAAGTTCTTCAGGTGAGAATTCTTTGTTTAACTCACTCTGTATCCCATTTTTAATAGGGTTGTTTGGTTTTCTGGAGTCTAACTTCTTGAGTTCTTTATATATATTGGATATTAGCCCTCTATCTGATGTAGGATTGGTGAAGATCTTTTCCCAATTTGTTGGTTGCCGATTTGTCCTCTTGATGGTGTTCTTTGCCTTACAGAAACTCTGTAATTTTATGAGGTCCCATTTGTCAATTCTTGCTCTTAGAGCATACACTATTGGTGTTCTGTTCAGAAACTTTCTTCCTGTACCGATGTCCTCAAGGGTCTTCCCCAGTTTCTTTTCTATTAGCTTCAGAGTGTCTGGCTTTATGTGGAGGTCCTTGATCCATTTGGATTTGAGCTTAGTACAAGGAGACAAGGATGGATCAATTCCAGTTCTTCTGCATGCTGACCTCCAGTTGAACCAGCGCCATTTGTTGAAAAGGCTATCTTTTTTCCATTTTTTTTTTTTTAGCCTCTTTGTTGAGGATCAAGTGGCCATAGGTGTGTGGGTTCATTTCTGGATCTTCAATCCTGTTCCATTGATCCTCCTGCCTGTCACTGTACCAATACCATGCAGTTTTTAACACTATTGCTCTGTAGTATTGCTTGAGGTCAGGGATACTGATTCCCCCAGACTTTCTTTTGTTGCTGAGAATAGTTTTAGCTATCCTGGGTTTTTTGTTATTCCAGATGAATTTGATAATTGCTCTTTCTAACTCTGTGAAGAATTGCGTTGGGATTTTGATGGGTATTGCATTGAATCTGTAGATTACTTTTGGCAAAATGGCCATTTTAACTATATTGATTCTACCGATCCATGAGCATGGGAGGTTTTCCCATTTTTTGAAGTCTTCTTCCATTTCCTTCTTCAGAGTCTTGAAGTTCTTGTCATACAGATCTTTCACATATTTCGTAAGAGTCACCCCAAGATACTTTATACTGTTTGTGGCTATTGTGAAGGGGGTCATTTCCCTAATTTCTTTCTTAGCCTGCTTATCCTTTCAGTATAGGAAGTCCACTGATTTGCTTGAGTTGATTTTATAACCTGCCACTTTGCTGAAGTTGTTTATCAGCTGTAGGAGTTCTCTAGTGGAGTTTTTTGGGAGGCCTCAGGACTCCTGACCAGATTTCTTATGTTATTGTATGGGAGGACATCCTTAAAGACATACCAGCATGGGTCCAACCCTATGTTTCCTATTCAGGCCCTGTTGATCATGCTGGATTCCCTATCCTGACCTGATAGAAAAGACAAGGCAGTGATTCTTGCAGCTCTGGAGACTGATCTACCCCTCTTAGAGCCCCCTCCTCCTTACCTCCCCTTTGCACTAAGCCAGCAACCTCCAGGGAATCCTGCACCATAGGGTCCCTCCACCCCCTCAGCTCCCCCTGCCTCATCCAATCCTCCCAACCTTTATCCTCTTCTACCCACCTCTGACACCGAGGGACCCACTCAGGGGACCCGGATCAGATGCTGAGCTAGCTCTGAGCAAACTGAGATTCTCTCCCTGAGAGCTCTGGGCACCCCAGATAACCATGGTCACCAGCCTATGCAATATTGACTGTTCTCTTCACCTGAACTCTATAACTGGAAAGCTCACAATCCTTCTTTCTCTGAGAACCCTAAAGGATTAACAGAATTGGTTGAATCCCTCCTTTTCTCTCATCAACCCACTTGGGATGACTGTCAGCAGTTTCTCCAAGTCCTGTTCACATCAGAGGAGACAACGGATTCTCCTCAAAGCTCAGAAAAATGTTGCAGGGGCTGATGGTCAACCCTCCCTCCTGCCAGTAGACATAGAAACTGGTTTTCCCTCAACACTACCAGACTGGGATTATAACAGCCCAGAAGGCAGGCAGCACCTAAAAGTCTATCTTCAGGTTCTAATGGTGGGTCTCCGAGAGGCAGGAAAGCGCCTCACCAAGAGAAAGCTCACTGGCCAAGATACTGTCCAGGAACAAGAAGTGGGGTCCCATGGTCCTGAGAAGAGATCACTGGGCCCTGAGGTACTGACTATGGAAGGGGACAGCGACTAGGGGGGATGCGGTTTGAACCCCCTCCCTGACTAAGGCAAGGGAAGTGATTCAAGGACCAGATGAGTCTCCCTCCCTCTGTTTTTTTTAGAGCAACTCATGGAAGCCTTTCGCTGCTTTACCCTCGACGATCCTAGCAGCGAAGAACACAAGACAATGATTACCATTACCTTCACTGACCAGTCTTATAAAGATATTAGGAAAAAGCTACAGAAACTTGAGGGATTACAAAAGTCTCTGTGAGAATGAGTGCATGTAACTGAGATTGTATACCATAACAGAGAGACAGAGGAAGAGAAGGAAGAGAGAAAACAGAAGGAACACAAGGCTAGAGAGCTAAAAAGGGATAAAATACAGGAGAGAAATTTACAAAGGATACTGGCCACGTTAGTCAGAGAAACTAGAGAGCCTAGAAAGATAGTACTGGGCATCAGGAGAGAGTCTTTAGCTAAGGATCAGTGTGCATATTGTAAAGAGAAAGGTCACTGGCCAAGATACTGTCCAAGAACAAGAAGTGGGGCCCAATGGTCCTGAGAAGAGATCACTGGGCCCTGAGGTACTGACTATGGAAGGGGACAGCGACTAGGGGGTATGGGGTTTGGACCCCCTCCCTGAGCCCAGGGTAACCCTAAAAGTGGAGGGGAAAACCCACCCAGTTTCTTGTGGATACCAGAGCCCAACATTCAGTTCTTTAGCGATCGGAAAGGCCAATCTCTAATAAAAAGTCTTGGGTTCAAGAGACCATAGGCAATAAACAATAGTCATGGTGTGCCCCAAGAACAATGGATCTTAGCATGGGCCAGGTATCCCACGCATTCATCATTATTTCTGAATTCCCATACTTCTTGTTAGGAAGAGACCACCTCACTAATACGGGGGAACAGATCCATATTCTCCCTAAAAGGCCTCAGATAATGGACCAACAAGGAGAACCTATCCAGGTTTTGACTATAAAATTAGAAGATGAATATCAATTGTTTGAAAACAAAAGCCAAGAGACCCAAGATATGGATTGGTGGTTGCAAAACTACCCACAGGCTTAGGCAGAGGCAGCTGGAATAGGGAGGGCCAAACACAGGCCTCCCATTTATGTAGAACTAAAAGCTCAGTCTGGCTTGGTAAATGTTCACCAGTACCTACTTCCTAAGGAGGCCCAAGATGGCATTCGGCACCATATCTTGCGCTTTCTCCAGCTGGTAATTCTGCAAAAGTGTCAATCAGCCTGGAACACCCCACTCTTCCCAGTACAAAAACCTGGAACTAATGACTACTGGCAATCCAGGATGTTAGAGAAATAAACAAGTGAGTAGTAGATCTTCATCCTACTGTTGCAAACCCATATAACCTGTTGAGTTCCTTGCCTCCCTCTAGAACTTGGTACAATGTATTAGACCTTAAAGATGACTTCTTCTGCCTGACCTTGGCCACTAAAAGCCAGGGATACTTCACCTTCAAATGGAAACACCCAGACATGGGCATGACAGACAAGCTCACATGGACCCGCCTGCCTCAAGACTTCAAAAACTCTCTTACCATCTTCGAGGTGCTGCACCAAGATCTAGCAGCATTCTGAGCAGCCAACCTTCGACTTTCCCTCTTGGAATTTATAGATGACCTTTTCCTTGCGGCGTCCAGCAGAGAAATGTGCCTTGAAGGAACTAAATGCCTCCTCATTAAACTAGGAGAACTAGTCTATTGTGCCTTAGTGAAGAAGTTACAGATCTGCAGTCAACAGGTCAGCTAGGTCAGTTACCTGGGATTTGCTCAAGGGAGGGAAAAGGTGGCTGTCAGAGGCCAGAAAAGAAACGATGTTCCATATTCCACCGTCCAACAACCAAAAACAAGGTAGAGAGTTCTTGGGTAGAGCTGGATTCTGTCATTTGTGGATACCTGGGTTCGCTGAGATGGCGGCACTACTTTACTTACTAGGAACAAGCAACCTTTTTCCTGGGGAGAAAGAACAGCAGACATTCGATGATATCAAAATTGCACTGATGTCAGCCCCCCGCCCTGGGTCTCCCAGATGTAACAAAGCCCATCCATTTGTTTGTGGCTGAAAGCAAGGGCATAGCAAAAGGTGTTCTAACCCAGAAACTAGGCCCATGGAAGAGGCCAATAGTGTTCTATCCAAGAAACTAGACCACATTGTGGTGGGGTGGCCCGCTTGTCTGCGGAGCATGTTCTCTTTGTCCCATCCCAAATAAAGCTCCACATGGAACTGTTTGGTTTGGTGTGGTCCCTCATTGCGGCCTGCATCTCCTCCATGCCTCCGAAACCCAGGGTGTGAAACAACAACAGAAAAAGAACAAAGCCAGTGGTGGTTTGAGTTCTGGTTTAATTAATCTCCATGGCTTACCACCCTGATCTCCACTCTTTTAGAACCTCTGATAATCCTGCTACTGGTCTTGACTTTTGGACCTTGCATTTTAAACTGCTTACTAGCTTTCATAAGAGAACACATAAATACAGTTCAGATTATGATGTTGAGGCAGCAATATTTGAGATTAGATCAAGATGAGGTGTAAGTTTCAAAAAAAATGGGGAAATGAGAAGTAATGCCTGTGACACCAGCGGCTACTGCGGACCTCAACCAGAGTTTCCTCCGACTCACCATCTTTCAGGCTTTCGGGTCCTAATGCATATGCTCATATGCTCATGCAAAAAAAAAAAAAAAAAAAAGGAAACTTTCCTTCCCTGAACATGATCCAGACACGCTCTCCTGGCATCTCCTCAACATGATTTCTAGCATTCTCCTGACGTGGAAAATAAATGTCAAAGAGTTATTTCTATCCAAAATTGCCTCAGAGATAAGATACACTCTGTGTTTGTACTAGATATTCTTTTTATGCCCCCCTACTCCTGGTTGGAGTAAAAGATTAACCGAATTCCATTCTCTACACAGAAAAGCACTCCCCAGTAAAACACAATAAAACTTGGGGAACTCTAGGCAGGTCTGAAGATTAATGGTCTATGGATGTTAGCTAATGGATTTTAGTTACAATTTGACTGATATACCTTGTACCTCTAAAACATATCAAAGCTGCCTACAATGTAACTTTGAGGTTGCCTCTGCCCCAACTTGCAGGGTGGCCACAATGCTTTGGAATAAAACCTCATGCTGATTGCAGCAGTCTCAGCCCCTGTGTCTTTGTGAAAAAAGGGCAACTGGACACCTTTCAGGTCCAAAGGTGTCTGCATTTGGTGACTGTATGGGATGGTTCCCTAAGTGGGGCAGTCTTTGGATGTCCATTCCTTCTGTCTCTTTTCTATACTTTGTCTTCATATTTGATCCTGTGAGTATTTTGTTACCCCTTCTAAGAAGGACTGAAGCTACAATACTTTGGTCTTCCTTCTTCTTGAGCTTCTTGTGGTTTGTGAATTATATCTTGGATCTGTTAATGCCTAGCTTATTTACTCTTCAAATGGTTAAGAACAAGTCTTGAGTCAATGTCAAAGGATAAATATTAAGTTTTATAGCCATTAATCAACAACTCTTTAATCCCAGCACTTAGGAGGCAGGAGCAGATGTTTTTGTCTAAGTTCTATTTCAGCCTGGACTACATAGTGACTTTCAAGACTTCAGGACAGACACTGCTTCACATGGAGACCCAATCACAAGGAAAAACATGGGAGAAAAAAAGGGGGAAAGTAGAAAATAGAGAACTAAATAACCAAGACAAGGTTGTTTACCATCACTTGCCAATCCTCTTGGGAAAAACAAGGGAGAAAAAAAGGGGGAAAGTAGAAAATAGAGAACTAAATAACCAAGACAAGGTTGTTTACCATCACTTGCCAGTCCTCTTTGATGGAAATCACACCTCTCATTTAACATGCTTTATAGGACATGTGATCAGATACAAGACTCAAAAGCTTGGCACAATAGGTTTCCTTTTTTTTTTATCTCTTGCTCCTATCAGCAAGAGTCAATTGCCAAAAGCCATCAATTTTGGCTCTCAGAATAGCAAAAGTGTGATAACTGCCTCAATCTCTCAGTTCTTGACCCAGAATGGGAAGAGAAGGTTAATTGCCAGAAGCCATCAGTTTTGACCTTCACCTGACATTGTTTCTCATCTCAGTACCTGGGTGTCAAGGTATGACCTTGATATGTTTGTATCAAAAAACAAAACAAAACAAAACAAAAAACCCAAATGGATTTGAATGGTTGAACTGTAAAAACTATATCCTGTACCAGTTGACATAGATCAATCTCATAAGGAAAGCCCTTATGCCCAGTTAATGATTGATAGAGAAATACAACAGTATGTTGGCATAGATATTTGTGGTTTGCAAGCTTAAATATTCTATGATCATTTGGCTCAGCATAGCAATTCAATACCCAAATCTGTTCTGCAGCCCTGATTCATCAGTAGTGGCTTGATTACAATAAATTCTTATCTTCTGCATTGAGTTGATGTTTGAGTTTATGGAGGTCAAATATCAAGTGCCTCCTTCTATAGCTGTTTGCCTTATTTTAGAGATAATCCTTCTCATGGAGCTGAGAGTTTACTGATGTATAGACAACAGCTGGCAATTGAGTACTTAGGGTGCTATAGTCCCCATTGACCTCACTTGAAATGTATTTACAAGGGTAGACAACCAAGTCTAGCCTGGGCACCAATTAAGTACTTCACAAACTAAGCCATCATTGAGCCCTGGACCAATTACTTTTTAATATCTTCTTGTTATTATTTTGTTGTGTTATTGAAGGGAACTCTGTGTGAATGTAGATGCACATATCTTATTCACCATTTCCATATTTACAGTGGCTTGAATATAAAAAACTGCTAAATATTCTTATAAAATTTCAAAATGTTATGAGATATACCTTCCAAATAACCCTAACCCTAACCCTAACCCTAACTCTAACCCTAACCCAACCCTAACCCTAACCCTAACCCTAGCCCTAACCCTAACCCAACCCTAACCCTAACCCTAACCCAACCCTAACCCTGACCCTGACCCTGACCCTGACCCTGACCCTGACTCTGACCCTGACCCTAACCCTAACCCTAGCCCTAACCCTAACCCAACCCTAACCCTAACCCTAACCCAACCCTAACCTTAACCCTGACCCTGACCCTGACCCTGACCCTGACCCTGACCCTGACCCTAACCCTAACCCTAACCCTAACCCTAGCCCTAACCCTAACCCAACCCTAACCCTAACCCTAACCCTAACCCACAGATATTGGAGAAATGCAATGAGTATCAGAACCAATTTTGTTATGTTTTCATGCAAGAGTAGTGTTTCAGAATTATAAAACACATTATGTAAGTAGAAATGCACACTGAATTTATTCCTTTTAACCAAAGGATGTACAGGCATTTTAAAAAGTGACTTTATATATTACTGTCTAGCTCCTCAAATGAATAAGACTGAGACTATATGATGTATTTAATAAGATTTACAGCACACTAAATGAGTAGTCATTCACCTATGCTATCCTTTTAGCTAATCTGGCTAACATCCTTCAAAAATCCCTAAGAATCATTCACTCTAGTCTTAGTATGCCCTTCTTCTTCAGATGTATTCTTCCGTGGTGTCTCTCTGGACCCCTTCCTCATGGAAAATATCCTGTCCCCCCCCCCTCTCTCTCTCTCTCTCTCTCTCTTCTTCCCTCCCTCCCACCCTCTCTCTCTTCCTCTCTCTCTCTTCCTCCCTCTCTTCCTCTCTCAGTACCTCACTTCCCTGACTACACAAGTCCTACCCTATTCCTGCTTCTGCCTAACCATTGGCAGTCAGTCAGACAGCTTTTATTGACAAATCAGAAAATAAATTTGGAGCAATATTTACCCAAACTTGAGAAAGGAGACTCTTAGAAATAACATTATAATGCTATATGTGGATTGCAACAAATACAGAGAGGGGAGGCCATGAAAACAGATTTTGAACAATATTGAATAATACAAGGATAATGTATGCATAATGAACAAAATAGTATGTGTACATTACTTTAGTACAGAGATGACATTGCATTAGATATATGACCTGAACTGTTGTTGGTGTATCATACACACCATCTTCCTATTTTATCTTAAGAAATATCAAAGAACAACATTCAATATCTAACCATGAGAAATGTCATGGTAACTTTAGTGTTTGCAATACTCACATTATGGGAGCATTTTTTTTTCTGAATTAAGAAAACTCACAAATGCTTTTTTAGTTTTCTCTACTGTCTTTAAGATGTAATAATGTGTAATGAAAAAACAGAGTAAAATGTTGTTATAAAATCAAGAGTAGAAGCAATAAATAAATGGAAGAAACAAAAAGAAAGTATAAAACAACAGGAAAGAAGTGATACACTATCTCAGAACTTACTGCACATAAAAAAAATGCCTTGCCAGTTTTGGAAAACCAAATTTTGGCAAAAAAAAATCAATGGAAAAATAATAATTGTTTTTATTTTGTAATGTAAGCTAGAGTCTAAATGAGAAAGGTATCCCCAAAACAATGTACTTTGAGAATCAGAATGCATTTCAAATTATTCATGTACATGTAACATAATTCATTCTACATTTAATACAGGGTCATTCCTCCTGATCTCTAATGCTTTATGATTAGGGGATTTTTACAAAAAATAATAAAAATAAAAAAAAAAACAGAGATCAATGTGTTCTTCTTGGGTGAAATTTATTCCTATTAACAAGGTATAATTCCATAGATTTGTTCACAAAACAATTTTATCTCACCAATACTGTATGGGAAGAAACTGCTCATATTAAGGTAAACTATATCACATTAAATAATTATAAGTCAATTTCATTAAACAACTAGGTCTCCTACTCTAATAAACTAGTTTACACTGTGTTCAATGGTAACTTTACACTCCATAGTTCTGTATTTATTTGCAGTTCTTGTGTGTCCTGTAATTAGATACTTCTGCCCTCTCCTAGTCACTCATTCCTCTAACAATAAAACATTTTCACCATGATACTCTGTTCAGGAGTTTCCTTGCTAGGCTTTGCCTTTATGTACTGTTTCAAAGGACATTTATCTTTGAAAGGAACCCTGCTGTACTTGTTTGGATTTTGTTTGAGGAGCTTGTAACATTTCTGTGCTGCTCTATACTGCATTAGAGTGAAGTGCTCTCAGTTTTTCTCATTAGAAGCTGCAGCTTTCAATCCTGGATTTCACCTAAGAATTATGGAAGAGTTAAATAGAGAAGTGTTCTTAGTGGCAACACTCATACACTCCCTTTCCACACAGGAAGCCTTCAGAAATATTTGGCTTGGAGCAGATACAGAGGCAAACAAAAATAGATCTACAGTCAGTAAAGTCCAGGAGATTATATACATACAAGTTATTCAATATGAAAACACAGGCTATCCTAGAAAAACTCAAGAGACTTTATGAAAATTCATTTATTTTCTTTATAGAACATACTATTAAAAGGATAAAATATGAAAGTGGTTTAAATATAGCAAATTCCATACTCAATTAAAAATCCATGTATACAAGATAAATGATTCATTTATGAAACAAAGCAATGAGGAAAGCTATATAATTTAAAATTCATCAAAATTTATATATAAAAACTTTTTATACATTAGACAGAGTAAGCCTTAACAAAGTCTAGAACTTTCCTCTATTATATGTGTGAATATTGGTAGAGCATTTTTAAAGTCAGAATCAAGTGGAATTTTGATTCAATATTCAAACATTATTTAAATCTATAATTTAAAAACAATCAAAGAAGAAAAACCGATCTCAACAATAGAAATGGAAAGAGAACTTGTCTAAACTCAGCATACCTTTGTAATAATGCTCTGAAGACAGAAACAGGTCTGTGCCTCACTAAACTGGAAGGAAGAGAAGGTGCAACAATCTCCAATTGCCAGGGAAAGTTTGAAATTCTTACTGATTCTCCCTTTAAGGTTGGGAAACTGTAACTGACTGCAGCCATAGCAAACTAGGTCCCTGGAAGAGAAGCTGGGGATATAGGGGGGGAGGTCAGCAAAAAAAGAACAGAGGCCAGGAAAACTCAATTGCTGATCGAGGTCCCAAGTTTAATGGAGGTCTCAAAATATATATAGTCAGGGCAAGACCCTTCCCCAAATTCCAGGAGGTATTCTGGGGGAATTGGTCTGGCTGTTCATTGGGCATTGGCTCCACTGCTCAGGCTGCAGGGCAGGTCACCTGCTTAATTCAGGAATTCACAGACCTGGAGGAACAATGAGCTTCACCTTCACTCTGAGCACTCCACCCTAGGTGGAGCAGGATCCTGACTGCATAGGAATTCCTACTCAAAGGCTGGGAGAGGAAGTTCACCTTGATCAATGTCTAGTTTCTCCTAGGTGGCATGACACCCCAATATGGCTCTGTACAGAAAACAATTGCATTCTCTCTTATCAGTCATCTTACCTTACTTTCCAGCCAGTGGAAAAGCAAGGAGAAGAAAATGAAATGTGTCTACATCAAAGACTTTGTCTTCCTAATGACTGCAACATGCTTTCATGGAGAATTTTAATAGATTTAGAAAATGGAGGAACAAAATTCGTATACTAATTTTGCTACCTGAGGTCATATGACACAAGAGAGTAGAAAGTGGGATCTTTATATAAACTTAATATACACATAAACATACACACAGATGCCATTTTAATTGCCCTAAAAATAACTGTTGGGTTACAAACATAATATAGCATATGTGTAGATTTTTTTGCTCAATGCTGTCAGACAGTAATGAAAAATCAAGAACAAGAGACGTAAAGTTTGTCATTTCACAGTGTTAAAAAGCTCTATGGTGCTTTAATTTCTTCTTGAATATCTGCAAGCTAAATTCTTATGAATGCATAAAAAGATATGTTTTTGTAACATGGTGTAGACTATAGAATGTATATCAAAAGACCAGACAGAGACTGTATATACTGAATGAAAACTAAAGTGGTAATAATCAATTAACTCAATTTCTAGTCTTTATATATAAACATAATAAAATATAGTACTAACAGAACCCTGAGATTCTGCCTTATACGAATTAGAATGGCTAAGATGGAAAACTCATGTGACAGCACATATTGATTAGGTTGTGGAGAAAGAGAAACACTCCTCCATTGCTGGTGGGATTGCAAACTGGTATAAGCACTCTTGAACTCAACCTGGAGGTTCCTCAGAAAATTGGAAATAGAACTACTTGAAGACCCAGCTATGTCATTATTGGGCATATACTGAAAAGATTCCCCAACATACTATAGGGACACATGCTCCACTATGTTCATAGCAGCCTGTTCTTGGCAGAAGCTATAAACAATCTAGATGTCCCACAAACAAAGAAAAGATGCAGAAAATGTGGTTCATTTATACAATGGAATGTATGAGGACATTATGAGTGTTGTAGGTAAATAGATGGAACTAGAAACTGTCATTCCAAGAGAGCTAACTGAGACCCAAAAGAATATCCCTGGTATGTACTCACTAATAAGTGGATATTAGCCAAAAAAGTATAGAATAGCACAGGAAAAGTATAGGACACAATCCATAGAACTCAAGAAGGGTAAGAAGCAGAAGGGCCCAAGTAAGGATGCTTCAATTTTACTTGGGAGGGAGAAGAAAACAGTCATGGGAGGCAGGAGGGTGGAATCTGGGTGGTAAAGAGAAAGGGGAGGGGAAAAAGGGAACATGATCAGGTATGGGGGTGGGGGGGAGATAGGAGAGAAGCCCTGAGGGCCAACAGAATAAATAGAAATGTGTAAACTCAGAGAGTGGGAAGTGAGGGGACCCTTTAGATAGTACAACTAACTTGGGAGGTGAGAGACTCTCAGGACTCAAAGTAAGAGACCTTAGATGAAAAGGCTAAGAGTAGAGAGAGAGAACTCTGTAAAGTCCACCTCCAGTAGAAAGAACGGCCTTCAAGTGGCAGATGAGGTTGAAATAACACAGTCTAAAACTCTGACCCAGAATTGTTCCTGTTTAATATGACTACAAGGGAAAAAATAGAAAAGAGCCTAAGGGAAAGGTCATCCAGTGACTGTCCCAAATTAAGATCCATCTCAAGGGGTAGTCCAAGATCTGATACTATTACTGGTGCTATGATGCGCTTATAGATAGGAGCCTAGCATGGTAGTTCTCTGAGAGAGAGAACTAGCAGCTGACTGAGACAGATGCACATACTTGCAACCAACCATTGGCCTGAAGTCTGTAACCTTTGTGTGAATTAGGAAAAAAAGGCCTAAAGGAGCTGAGGAGGAGGGCAACCCCATAGGAAGACCAGCAGTCTCAACTAAGCTGAACCCCTGAGATTTCTCAGACATGGTTCCACCAACCAGGAAGCTTACAGAAGCTGATCCAAGTCCCAGACACATCTATAGCAGAAGACTGCTGCATCTGGCCTCAGTGGGAGAAGGCATGCCTAACCCTTGAGAGACTTAAGGCCTGGTGGGGATGAGGAACATTCTTTTGGGTACATGGGGCAGGAGGAATGGATCCATCAGATTTAACCTCCCTTCCAATACCTACTAGAACATGAACATCCATAAACCTAAACCATCTAGATAGCTAAAGATCCTCAAAAGAACACAATCCACAAAAGACACAGCAATATGCCACCTTTAGAGCCTACCCTACCACAGCAAGCTCTGGATAGCCTAACACAATAAAAAAAAAAAGCAAGAAAATGAACTTAAGTCCAATTTTATAAAGATTATAGTGACCTTTAAAGAAGAAACAAATGAATCCCTTAAAGAAACTCAGGAAAATACTGTCAAATAGGTTGAAGTCTTTAAAGAGGAACCAAATAGTTTTCTTAAAGATATACTAGAAAATACAATTAAATAGGTGACATAAAGCTGTGCAAAACCTGAAAGTGGAAATAGAATCAATAAAGAAAACACAGAATGTGGAAATACTACAGATGTAAAACCTTGGAAAGAGAACAGCACCAACAGAATACAGGACATAAAAGAGAGATTCTCCGGCATAGAAGACACAATGAAAGAAGTTAATACATCAAAGAAAATGTTAGATCTAAAAAAAGTCCTGACACAAATAATCTAGTAAATATGGGAAACTGTGAAAAAGGCATAATCTAAGGATAATAGGAATAGAAGACACTGAAGAATCCTAACTCCAAGACCCAGAAAATACTTTCAACAAAATCTTAGAAGAAAAATTTTCCAAACTAAAGAAAGAGGGGCCTATAAACTTACTGAAACTTATATAATCTGAAATAGACTGGAATAGAAAATAAAATCCTCTTGCCACACAGTAGTAAAAACACAAAATCTACAGAACAAGGAAAGAGTATTGTAAGGAATACATGTAAGCAATATAAAAGAAATTAAAAATGTAACCCAGCCCAGTGTGTGTGTGTGTGTGTGTGTGTGTGAACTATGATAAGGTAAAGCCCTAAGTGAATGCCTTCATTTTCATTGGCTAAAAAGATACTGTAGATACTAAGTTTGGAGTGTGTGTGTGTGTGTGTGTATGTGTGTGTGTGTGGAGATGATAAGGTATAGTATCAGATAAAGTAGTGCTGAATGCCTGAGCAGAAAGAGACTTAAATACTGTCGTCTGGCAGCTAAAGTTGGCTCATTCCCAAGATCCGCAATGGAAACTCTTTGTGTTGAGACTGATGCTTTCTTGGGGCCAGCCCACTGATTCTAGACACCCCAACTCTGGACCGAGTCTACAGCAGGGATCTGAAGCACAGTGCAGAAACACTGAGAGCCTTGCCTGCTCAGCTCTTGGAACCAGGCTATAAAACTTACTAGACCAGAATTTAGAGTGTGTGTGAGTGAATGTGATCCCATTTTGCAATTTTATTTGTTTACTGTTGCTTATGAATAAGTACTAGTATAACCTGATCCTCCTAGTCACAGGCACTCTCTTTCTCTCACTCTGACCTCCATCCTTATTTTATTTTATTTTATTTTATTTTTAGTATAGAATAGAGTTTATTTAGGACAGGAGGAGGAGGAGTTAAGAGGGTAGTCAAGGCAGAGAAAGGCAGAGAGAAGGAGCAAGTAGAGAAGCAGAGGCCAGTCATGACCACATGGGAAAAGGGTGGAGGGGAAGCTGGAAGGGAAGAGCCCAAGAGGGCAAGAGAGAAGCTAAGAGAGTAAGACAGGAAAAGTCAGCTCCATCCCTAAACCTGACTCTCAATGAGTATTAAAAGCAGCAAGGAAAAAAAGTGCAAGGAACATACAAAGGCAGACTTACCAGAATTACACCATACTTCTCAATAGAGACTCTGAAAGATAGAAGGGCATGGACAAATATATTTCAAACTCAACAAAGAAACAAACAAACAAAACACAGATGCCAACATAGACTACTATACTCAGAAAATTCTCAATCACCATGAAAAGAGAAAACAAGATATTTCAAGATAAATCCAAATTCAAACAACATCTATTCACAAATACAGCCTTGAATAATATACTGGAAGGAAAACTCCAACCCAAAAAGGATATCTACATTCAAGAATACCCAGGAAATAAGTTATTCCATAACATCCCAAAGAGTTCAGAATCCCCTACCCAGACAGACAGACACACACATACACTAACACACACACACACACACACACACACACTAATAACACCAACATCAAAATAACAAGAAATAATAATCAATAATCATTAGTATCTCTCAAAAATCAATGGACTCATTTCTCTAATAAAATTACACAAGTTGACAGAATGAATGTGAAAGCAATAGCCAGCATTCTACTGCATATAATAAGCATACTTCACTAATAAATGTAGACAGTACCTCAGAATAAAGGGCTGGAAAAAAAATTTCCAAGCAAATGAACCCAGAAGCAAGCTCAAATAGCAATTCTAATATCTAATAAAATAGACTTCCAACGAAACTTGATCAAAAGAAGCTGCAAATGACCCTTCATACTCATCAAAGGAAAATTCTACCAAGGTGATATCTCAATTCTGAACATCTATGCCCCAAACAAATGAGGAAAAGATCTGTAAAATAAATATGCCTAAAGCTTAAGTGGCACACAGAACCCCACTCTCACCAAGGAACACATCATCCAGACAAAAACTAAACAGAAAAATAACAAAACTAAGACATAAAACAAACATATACAACAGACATCTGTAGAATATTTAATCCAAACACAAAAGAATGTGCCTTCATCTCAGAACCTCATAGATTGTTCTCCAAAATTGACTGCATAGTTGATCACAAAGCAAGCATCAACAGATACAAGGATACTGAAATAATGCATTGTATCTTATCAGATCATCATGGATTAAAGCTAGACTTCAATATCAACAACAACCAAAAAAAAAAAAAAACAAAAACAAAACAAAACAAACAAACCAAAAAAAAAAAAAACTACAAGAAAGCCTACAAACTCTATACATGGATTTCTGAGTCAAAGAATGAATTAAATCATTCTTAAATTCAGTGACAATGAAGGTACAACATACCGAAATTTATGAAAAACAATGGAAGCAGTGCTAAGAAGAAAGACCATAGCACTAAATGCCCCCATAGAAATTAGATAGTTTTTATACCAGCAATTCAGAAGTACAACTGAAAGTTCTAAAAAAAAAGAAAAATAAGGAAGAGAAGGAGGAGGAAAAAGAGGAGAAGGAGGAGGAGGAAGATGAGGAGGAGGAGAAGGAGGATGAGGAGGAGAAGTAGGAGGAGGAAACAGTGCACCAAAGAGGATTAGAAGGTTGGAAATAATAAAAATCAGGACCAAAAACAGTTAAAAACAAAGAAAACAATGCAACGAATCAATAAAACCAAGAGCTAATTCTTTGAGAAAATCAACAAGATAAACACTTAGCCAAACTAACTAGACAGACAATATCTAAATAAACAAAATCAGAAATAAAAAGGGAGACATAGTAGCAGACACTAAGGAAATTCAAAGAGTCACTAGGTCTTACTTCAAAAGCCTGTACTACACAGGTATGGAAAATCTTAAAAAAAACTGATGATTTTCTAGACAAATCTAACTTACCACAATTAAATCATGATCAGGTAAACTATTTAAACAACCACATAAGACATAAAGAAATAGAAACAGCCATTAAAATCTCCCAACCAAAAAATAGTCAAGGGCCAGATGGTTTTAGTGAAGAATTGTATTAGACTTTAAAGAAAAGATAATACTAATACTCCTCAAACTATTCCACAAAATTCAAACTAAAGGAACACTGTCAAATTCATTCAATGACACCATAGTTACCCTGGCACATAAACCACACAAAGATTTAACAATTTAGATTGAAAATTCAGACCAATTTCTCTTATGAACATTGATGCAGAAATAGTCAATAAAACACTCACAAACTGAGTCCAGGACAACATCAATAACTCCATCATTATCAGGTAGACTTTATCCCAGTAATGCAGAGATAGGATAGTTTATATGAAAATTCAGCAAAGTCAACCAGAATAAGGAAAATTTGAAAGGGAAATATCAAATGGTTATCTCATTAGATGCTGACAAATCCTTTGAAACATTCCATACCTCTTCATGTAAAAAATGTTAGAGAAATCAGAGGTACAAAGTACATACATAAAAATAGCCAAAGCAATGTACTGCAAGTAAATAGCCAATATCTAACTAAATGGAGAGAAATGTAAAGCAATTCCATTAAAATCAGGACTAAGACAAGACTGTTCACTCTCTCCCTATCCAATATAATACTTGAAGTTATAGCTAGAGCAATAAGACTGCTACAGGAGATCAAGAGGACACGAATTGAAAAGGAAGAAGTCAAAGTATACCTATTTGCAGAGGATACGGTAGTTTACATATGTGATTCAAAATTCTTCCAGAGAACTCCTACAGTTGATAGATACCTTCAGCTAAGTGGCTAGACATAAAATTACCTCAAAGAAATCTGTAGCTTTCCTTTATACAAATAACAAACTGGTAAAGAAAGAAATTAGGGTAACAACACCCTTTACAATAGTAAAAATAATATAAAAGAGCTTGCTGTCACTCTAACATAGCAAGTGAATAATCTGTATGACAAAAATGTCAAGTTCCTGATGAAAGAAATTGAAGAAGACATCACAAGATAGAAAGATCTCCCATGCTCATGGAGAGGTAGGTTTAACATAGTGACAGTGGCCAACTTACTAAGAACAATCTACAAATTCAATCCAATCACCATCAAAATTCCAACACATTTTTTATAGACTTTAGAAGAACAATTTTCAACTTCATATGGAGATACAAAATACCAGGATAGGCCAAAGAATTCTGGACAATAAAAAAATTCAGGAAGAACTGCCATCCTTGACCTCTAGTTGTACTATGGAGCAATTGTGTAAAAAGCAAAGCAAAGCAAAACAAAACACAACAAACAAGCAGAAAACTACATGATATTGGCACAGAAACAGACTGATCAATGGAATTGAATCGAAGACCTAGAAATAAGTCCATACACCTACACATACTTGATTTTATAAAGAAGTCAAAACCATACAATGGAGAGAATAAAAGAAAGCATCTTTAAAAAATGGTGCTGGTGTAACTGGATACCTACATGGAGAAAAACGGAAATAGATCACTATTTACCACCCTCCACAAAACTGAATTCCAAGTGAATCAAGGGCCTCAACATAAAACCAGATACACTGAATCTAATAACAGAGAAACGTGGGAAATATCCTTGAGTCCATTGGAAAAGGAGACAAGATTATAACAGTAATGGCTCACACTCAAAAATTAAAAATTAATAAATGGGATCTCATGAAACTGCAAAGCTTCCGTAAGGGGAGGATACTGTCAATAGGACAAAGCAGCAGCCTATAGATGGGAAAGAATTTTCACTAAACCTAGGTCTGACAGAAGACTTATATCTAAAGTCTATTAAGAACTCAAGACATTAGAAACAACAACTCAAATAATCCAATTAAAAGTGGGTTATAGAGCTAAAGAGAGAATTCTCAACACAGGAATCTCAAATATCTGAGAAGCACTTAAAGAAATGTTCAGTCCTGAGTCACCAGGGAAGTGCAAATCAAAAATACAAATCTGATGCTCCATCTTACATCCATCAGAATGACTAAGATAAAAACACAAGAGATAGCACATGCTGGCAATGATGTTCAGCAAGGGGAATGCTCCTCTATTACTAGTGAGAGTACACACTCACAGAAACACTTTGTACATCACTTTGGCATTTTCTCATAAAACCGGGAATAGTTCTACCTCAAGAACCAGCTATACCATTCCTGGGTATACATCCAAAATACTTCCATCCCAACAAAGACACATGCTCAACTATGTCCATAGCATGTTTATTCATCATAACCAGAAAATGCAAACAAACGAAAAGTTCCTCAACCGAAAAATTGATGAAGAAAATGTGGTACATCTATACAAGGGGATATTGTTCATATATCAAAAGCAAAGACATAATAAATTTTGTAGGAAATTGGATAGAATTTGATAATATCATCTTGAATGTGGTAATCTAGTCCCAAAAGGACAGGCATGCTATGTATTCACTTGTAAGTGGGTATTAGCCATGAAATACAGGAAATGTGTTATACTCCATAGACCCATGGAAGTTAAATAAGAAGCAACCTCAAGGGAGGAAATATCATTTACAAGGGTTAATAAAGTAGTTTTAAGAGGCAGATGAGTGGAAGGATCTGGATTGGAAAGGTGATAGGGAAAGGAATGGGGATTCAGAATCAAGTGTAGAAAGGGACAAGGGAGATGCCCAGATGGCATTGGGAATGAATGTATATCTTCTACTGACAGGGCTTGGGAGGTGGAGGGCATCTCCATAATGGGTCATAGACCTGGGATAAGTGAGGTGCCTAAGAATCAATGTGGGGTGGGTGAACATTCTGTGACTCACATCATTAGGGATATAGAAAACTGAAGAGACCACCTGTTATACCTGGACAAGAACCCCAGTAGAGTGAAAGAAACAGCAAACTATCTAAAAAAAAAACTGCGACCCTAAATTCATCCTATGTACAAGAAATGAAGGCACATGGGATAGAACAGACACTGTGGGAATGATCAAACTGGCCCAGCTAGAATCCCATCCCATTGGAAAGCACTAATCCCCTAACAGTATTAATGATTCTCATATGCTTTCAGACAGGTGTCTGGCATGCCTCTTCTCTGAGAGGATCCACTAAACAGCTGACTCAGATACTTATAGACACCCACAGTCAAAGAGTGGATGGACTTTGGGGACTCTTATCAAAGAATAAGTGGAAGGATTGCAGAAATCAAATGCCAGGAGCCAAACTGACCTTACTTTATGTTTGGAGTTCATTTTAAAGATAGGCTTAGGTTTTGACTTCTCCTCAGCTATAGACCTTGGAGAGATCAGGTGGTCAATGGGCACTGTGCCCTCCCAGAAGAAGAAAACATCTTACAGCTGCCAGAGATACACCTTGGCAGAATGAACGTGGAAAATCCCACTTGTCTTACTTCTTCCCTGCCTGTATAAGTTCCCTGAGAAAATACAGTTTTGGGGGTCTTGAACGAAATTGGTCTTGGCCTCGTTCTTCGTGTCTCCTGTCCCATTTCTCTGCCTTTCTCTCCTAGGGTCCACTGTCAAAAACCCCCATAGTCCAGGGCAACTGCTGCTCGACATGGGTCCACTTGCTGAGTAAGGATCACAGAGAACATCACCTTAAAGAAGCGACTGCTCATCATTTGGAACTTATAAGTTATTGGGTATGATTATATAACATTGGTAACAAAAAGTTAGTTTA
Organism: Apodemus sylvaticus; assembly: GCF_947179515.1. Classification (NCBI taxonomy): domain Eukaryota; kingdom Metazoa; phylum Chordata; class Mammalia; order Rodentia; family Muridae; genus Apodemus; species Apodemus sylvaticus. Next base: position 159,202,536 of record NC_067472.1, on the reverse strand, counting down.
AACTGGTAGCTCAGGGTTGGAGTCATTCTAAAGAACAGGTGACATGAGCCAACCCAGAAAAGCAGGTCTCTAAAGACACTTCTAAATTGAGATAATATTTATGTAATTCTTATCCTAGAAACTAGACTTATAAAAGAATTTAAAACAATGTCTCTTCACCAATGCATTAAAAACTACACTGCCATGTGTTTATAAGTAAGAACTGGCAGTCAAACTTTGTATGTGAAAGTAATGCTCTTAATTTTAAAGAAAATAGATTATTTAAAACTGAGTTTTGTTCTTCAAAATTATGGACATGCTCTAATATTACAAAAGAAAATTTAAAATTCAGTTAAACTGCCAATGTTCCATTAGTTTCAGTTTACAATTCAATCACAAGCTCAGGATTTAATTACATCCATATTTGTAATTAAAAAAAAAATCAGACAAGTGGATCAGTTATATCCTAAACAAACTGTGGTTAGGAATACAAATCCTAATCCCCTGGACAATTAACTGATGAGAGATAAATAACAGTGCAAAAAAGTCAATTGTTGGCTGTTTCACAGCAGTCCTTTGGCAAAAGGGACCATTAATGTAAATTCATATTTCTTAACCTCCAAGTAAAGTTTAAACACACTATTATAAATCTGTTGCTATGTTAATACAAAATTATAAGATAGAGTCATAAAGAATATTTTATAAAAGAACTATATTTATTCCTTAGTCCAAATGGCAATTGCATTGGTTATTTAAGAATACTAATATTTGGCCTATTGCATAGCAAAGTTTTTAAGCAAATTTGATTATCATTATTCCAAAAAAAAGTTTTTATAATTTGCCTCTATGCATACATTTGTAAATGTATACATACAGCAAATAAAAAATACATTTACTATATTTATAAACTGCTCCTCTAATGATAGAGAAATATATATATATGTATATATATATAATTAGATCACATGTTTATTCTCTTAAATATTTCTCCTCCTTCACAAATAATTAAATTGTGTGCTATAGCTACTGTTTTTGTAAAAACATTAAATAACCAAGCTATTAATTTATAGACTGATAATTAAAATAGATATCTCACACCTTGCAACTGCTTAAAATTGTATTTTTTATAGATATTGCTAATTTTCAAATTTTATATAAATACAGCTTAATTTAAGAAACATATACTGTTTCTTGCTTTCAGGACACTTAAAAGCTCATTCTAGATTGTCCAGACTCCTTAATGAGGACAATGGCACAGTAGGTTTACCTATCAGGGAGATTATAGACTTTACCCAAAGTCTCATTCTTTATATCATCAAAATAATAATAACTTAAAACGATAATTAAATATTTGTAAAAATGTACAAGTCAAATTATAAAGACTTGTCCTCAGTATCCTCAAGTTCTTCATTTATCACACAATAGTGTTAATCCTTGAGGATCCATACCTAATCAAGACAAATAGATGTAACTCATATTTCTGATTTAAAAAAATAATTAAAAAATGTACATATGATTAACAACAGCTTTTTAAGCTTTATAATTACAATTGCAATAACAGGTGAAGCAACTAAAACAAAAATTAGTCATTGCCTATGTTGTTTTTCTATACTAGATATTTCAAATAAGATTAAGACAAATATTATAACTGACTATTACCGTCAGTCATTTGAGATATTTTGTTAATATTTTAATATTAGCCATATTACTAAGATACTTTATAATCCTCAAGGACAAGATATTGTAAAGCAGGCCCATGGAATTTTAAAACAATATTTTTATAAATAAAAGAGGGGAGAATCATATCTCCTTACACCACAAAAAATTTAAAACTTCAATGCCAAAAATCTTTCTCAGTGTGGGGAAGAGGGTATGTTTGTGTTTTTTCTACAGGATGCCAAAGGAGCATGCTAGCTTCCAGAGTGGTTAATGAGATATGTTGATCATTGAAAACAGCCATGGTCCTTGACACCTTTAGACACCTCCTGCTAATGCCGACACTACAGACATCTTCACACTCAACATCCCCCTGCAAAATTTTTGATGTCTTCTGAACATTTCAGAGAAAAACATGCATTCCCTTTGTAGTAGTCCTTTCCCTGGCTACATTTCTGGTGTCTCCTGGATTGGCAGGTGGATCATTGTAGTCACCAATAAGTTAGCTGAACAATTTCAATTAGCTATAGAGGCTTCTGATGAATCTATGGCTTCCTTTCAAAAGCAAATAACTTCACTTGCCCAAGTTACCTAGCAGAATTTCTGTGCCTTAGACCTTCTCACAGCTGAGAAGGGTGGTTTTTTCTTAAGGAAGATCATTGCTATTATGTTAATGTATCTGGCCTAATAGAATTACAGGTGCATAAACTTCATAAGCTGAATGAAGGTATTCAGAGACAGAAATCTTCTAGAACTTCCACTGATTGGTGGCATGTTTTCCCTCCTGATGCCCCTTGTTGGGCCTTTGCTTATATATAGAATTTATTAGACAACAGGTTGAGTCCATGGTATTAAAAACTATACAAGTACATTATCATCAACTTGATTTGGCTGACAGAGGCCTGGCTGAGCCATGCGATGACATCAGCCCCCCCCCCCCCCGGGGGATGCGTAGAAACTCAGAACTATGCACACTGGTTCAGCATGGCATGAACTCAGTGTGGGCACCTGCAAGGGCTATAAAGCAAGGCATTGCAGGGAGAGGACCCAATTGTCCTTTTCTCAGTCCCCCCAGCAAGCACACCTGATCTACATAGGGGTTGGTGTTGGTCCTTGGACCACTCTACATTATGTGGGGATCTCCCACCAAGATAGGCTCTGCTCCTCCTCTCCAAAATACACCATGAGCTGCCTAAGATGTGGGAAGAACAATCCCTTTTTCCCCATGAGAGTGATTGAGTCAATGTTTCCCCCTTTTTTTGGTTAATGCCCACTTGTGCATCAACGAGACCTATAGATGTCTGCTTTCAGACTGCTGTTTCTGTGGTGACAAACTATCCCAGATCTCCCACAAACAAGCAGCTCAGTTGTAACCAATTATCCCAGATATCCCACAGACAAGTGTTTCTGTGCTGACCAAATACCCTAGGTCTCCCACAGACACATGTTTCTGTGGTCACCAAATATCCTAGATCTCCCATAGACAAGCGTTTCTTTCTGTGGTGACCAATTTTCCTAGATCTCCCACAGACAAGCATTTCTGTGGTGACCAAATATCCTAGTTCTCCCACAGAAAAGTGTTTCCTTCTGTGGTGACCAGTTATCCTAGATCTCCCATAGATAAGTGTTTCTGTGGTGACCAAATATCCTAGATCTCCCACAAATGAGCACTTAAGTGATGACCAACCACAACCTGATGAGTTGGTGGTTCCAAATGATGAGCAACTGCTCCTTTAAGATGATGGTTTCTGTGATCCTTACTCATGAAGGGGCTCCACATCGGGCACCAGTTGCCCTGACCTGTAGGGGTTTTCGAGAGAGGACCCTAGGAGAGAAGGGCAGAGAAATAGGATAGGAGACACGAAGAACGAGGCCAAGACCAACTTCGTTCAAGGCCCCTAAAACTGTATTTTCTCAGGGAACTTATACAGACAGGGAAGAAGTAAGGCAAGTGGGATTTTCCACATCAACTAGTAAATGCATACCCAAAGCAGGGATCTTCCATTCAGGTAAAATAAAATTCAGGTTCTTTTTTTAAAAATCTTAATCAGTAAGTAGCAAAGCCACTAATAGATGTCTATAGACAGTCGGAGGAGAAAGGAAGAAAAAGAATTAAATCCGATCTTCTTGTACTACTTTAACAAACCTCCATTGCAGAATCTCAATAGCAGGGAGCTATCTTGATTGATGAAATAATTTTTGACAAGTCTCTTCCTGCTAAAATTTATATTTTCTATGTTTAAACTATCTTCATGTGTAGTTTCATTTTATATTAAAATCAATGTAACATTTTTTAGGATGTAAATACTCCTTTAACATTGTTGAGGTATTATTATCATTTAATTCATTAGTTTCCCACAAAACTTTCAAGGCCCTACAAGTACTATATGATGTTTTGTATAATTTTATTTCCATCCTAGTTACCATGCAAAATATTTACATAATTGTCAGGTAAATGTTAGTGTCTTGGGATCACTATTCTTTTGGCAATTCCACCATGTGTTTATTGGATCCACCGATCAATTGCAATTAAGTACTGATTTAATCCATAACATATTAGCAATGCAGAAATGTGTATCCATTTATACTGTATAAAAAACTGGTATAGGAACAAAATAAATTACAGGCTAAAATCATTAAAAGTTGTCAATTAAAAGGTACTAGGCAAAACTGGGTTAATAATATAAAATATTTTAAAGTGCAAACAACAGTTTCTAATTTGACAACCAGCATAAATTTGATCTTTCAGGTCTGCTTATTCACTGTTTTGTTTCGGGGACAAGCCCTCAAATAGTTGAGGCAAATGCTAAAGCCTGGGAATGAAGTTGTAATCCTGCCTTCTTCAGCTTTAGATGTCTAGAACTACAGGCATGGTGATCCGTGCTTGACTCCTTCACATCTGCTTTCAAGAGTTCCTTATATTGTTATAGTTATAGGGGGCTTGTGGTTTGAGGACACACTCTCTGGACATAGTACTGTTTATATATAAAGCTGATTAGTTGGCATATGGATATCAATATAATAAAAACCATGAATTAATGAAAAAGGATACGGATGAACTATTTCTGTGGGTATGAACAGCAATAAATTACTGGAAGAGTAGAAAAATGAAAAAGTGAAAATGTGTGTGTGTTTAATATATAAGATATATTATTAAAGTATGGAGGGAAGATTATTCAAACTAGAGACACAGCTTATGTTTAACTTTTATCAAAGCTTCATAGTATCTGAAAATTTTCATGAAACACAACTCTCATTGAAAGATGTTCTAGCTTGAAAAAGCAAGAGAATCAAGCTTGTGCTAACTGCATGATAAGCTGATAGGATAAATTCATATAGTATTTTACATAAACCATTATCAGGTGAGAGGATGGTAGAGACCTGGGAGGAATGATGTGAATGTGATAAAAAACACAAGCTCATGTATCAAATTGTTAGAGCTAATACAATATTATGGTTAAAACGTAAATTACCAGTTAATATTCTTATTTTAGTTGACGTTTTGTAAACGTCAACCAACAGACTGGGAAAGAATCTTCACCATCCCTAAATCCGGCAGAGGGCTAATATCTAATATATACAAAGAACTCAAGAAAGTAGAACCCAGAGATCCAAATAACCCCATTAACAAGTGGGGTACGGAGCTAAACAAAGAATTTTCACATGAAGAACTTCGGAGAGCTGAGAAACACCTTAAGAAATGTTCAACATCATTAATCATTAGGGAAATGCAAATCAAAACAACCCTGAGATTTCACCTCACACCAGTCAGAATGGCTAAGGTCAAAAACTCAGGAGACAGCAGGTGTTGGCGAGGATGTGGAGAAAGAGGAACACTCCTCCACTGCTGGTGGGATTGCAAGATGGTGCAACCACTTTGGAAATCAGTCTGGTGGTTCCTCAGAAAACTGGGCATGTCACTTCCTGAGGACCCTGTTATACCACTACTGGGCATATATCCAGAGGATTCTTCAGCATGCAATAAGGACACATGCTCCACTATGTTCATAGCAGCCCTATTTGTAATAGCCAGAAGCTGGAAAGAACCTAGATGTCCTTCAACGGAGGAATGGATACAAAAAATGTGGTATATTTACACAATGGAGTACTATTCAGCCATTAGAAACAATGAATTCATGAAATTCTTAGACAAATGGATGGAGCTGGAGAACATCATACTAAGTGAGGTAACCCAGTCTCAAAAGATCAATCATGGTATGCACTCACTGATAAGTGGATATTAGCCTAGAAACTTTGAATACCCAGGACATAATCCACACATTAAATGATGTCCAAAAAGAATGGAGGAGTGGGCCCTGGTTCTGGAAAGACTCAGTGCAAGAGTATAGGGGAATTCCAAAACATTGGAAGGGGGACGGAAGAGGGCTTATGGGACTTGCAGGGAGTGGGGACCCAGAAAAGGGGAAATCATTTGCAATGTAAATAAAAAAATATAAATGAATAAAAATAAAAATGAAAAAACAACAAAAAAACAACAAAAAATATTCTTATTTTAGAACACCTAAAAATAAAATAATGCATAAAGATTATAAGAGGGTCACTAAAATAAAAGGAAACATACTCTAAGAATCACAAATTGTTTAAACTTCAATAATAATGGGAAGCTACCTCATTGTTTGTGGTTTTTCAATGGAGAACGGCCTGTCTTACTGAATGATGTATTTCAAAACACACTGTTCATTGCTTCCTGGAGTAGCCAGAGGAAGAGCAATAGAGAACAATGGAGAAAACCCTCTATGCAAAAAAAAAAAAAAATCTGAAAATGGATATTCGTGCATGGACATGAAAACATAGTGGGGAAGAACAAAAGCTGAGAGAGTAGCCACTGGAGCACAATCAGTTCCGGGGATGGCTGTGATTGATCCCTGAGGGAAGCTGGATGGAGCAAAGGAAATAAGTAACAGTCAGAGCCTGTGCTGAGTTCCTGGCTAGCGAGTTTTTAAAACTACATGCAACAACCATCCTTCTGTAACTCTCCTTTAGTGTTATATTTTTTTCTACAAAGTAATTTTATAAAGAATTTTTATCTAGGAAGGTATAAAAAAAGGCAGAGAGAATAAAACAAAAGTATACAACTGTATATCTGTCTGTCTGTCTATGAAAGGAAAGACTTGACTTAAGCTAAGCTGACTCTATGGCAGGCTGCAAACTAGCAGTTTAGGAGACCATACCTGAGTTTCTACTTCCCAAAACTGGGCAAGTCAGTTGCTGGAACAACTGAAGGCTTAGGCGTAGAAGTCAAGAGGTACCTCTCCCCAGCTTGAGGAATGGCCGTGAGCCAAGCTTGCCACCAAGAAGTCAAGAGTTACCACTCACTGGCATGTTGCAAGAGTAGTTAGTATGAATCATAGCATTATCCAGACTCGCAGAGGCTCAAGATATAGATTGTCCACTCCTCCATATATTTCCTCTTTTTGGCTTTAAATCGTTATCTGCAAATTCAGTCAGGGTGCTCCATCCTGATGGAATTGGACCACTTTTTGCAGGAATAAATGCTCTTTGCATTTGCATACTAGTTGAGTCTGGGGTATGATTCTTCATTACGCACAGACCCTAACATCTATATGTGTATACACTTAGGAGTTAAAAGAGTTCAGAGTTTCTGGCTGGGTATTCTTGCCAGTCCTGGAAAATTAAGTTCTGTTTCTTCAGTAGTGCTGACTCTGTATGTCCTCTGCTGCTGTCAATGCCCCATTTCCAGCTACTATCAGGAAGATCTCAATTACCAACGCTGTACCCCTTCACTGCCTGCCTTGGTGTTTACACTCTGAGGATAAAACTGGCTTTCAGCAAATTATGTCTGTCTTTTACATAATCGTGGAAGGTGCTTGTCTGTACTTCCTGCATTCTCAGGTAATATTGATTTCTTGTCAGGTCTCTGATGGGGTTAAATACTAGATAGCTAAAGTCTCACAAATAAGTTTGAGATATTTAAATTTAAAGAAGATGTTTCTAGGTTGGTAATGCAAGTTACAAAAAGGTTTGAGTTAGATACAAAATTTTGAATACAACAAGACAGAAAAACTTCCTTAATTGCCAAATACTACAGACTAGACATTGTAAATGTATATCATAAAACGTAGCTTCTTAATCATTATAATTGTATTCAGTTTCTATTTAAAAGAGAAGAAGCCCTTCTATTAGACTAAAAAGGGCAATAGTAGAGAGAAAGTCTCGTGTCTGTAAAAATGTAGCACCTGTCAATAAATGGCCTATGACTTATGAAGGAAGTAGGAGGTGTTACATCCAGGAGGTAGAAAGCATTCTGGGACAGTGGCAGACATGAGGGGTTTGCACCAGAAGATGTGAGGAGATGGATATATGGTGCCTGTTCCCAGGTAAATAACTACATGGTGGAATGTGGATTAGAATAAATGGATTAATTTAAATATGAGCCAGTCAGAGAGGAGTCTAGCTGTATGGCCAAGGTATTCTTGAATGTATTATGAGTCTAAGCTTTATTTCTGGAAGCATGGGCCTGGGAAGTAGAACCAGTTATAAATTCTAAGCCTGACAATTATTTCTAGTTCTATTTATTTTCTTACAGTTTCAAGACATCATTGTTTTAAACAGCTGAGGAATTCTTCAGTGTGTAAATGTACAATGACTTGAAATCATTTTTCTGTTGAGGCATAGCGAGGTTGATTCCAGTTTCTGACTGTTATGAATAAATGTGGAATGAACATGGTTGAGCCAGTGTCCGTGTGGAGCTTTCTCAGATATATGCCGAGGAATGGTGTAACTGGGTCTCGATATAGACTTAGGCTGAATTTACTGAGAAAACACCATATTGATTTCCGTGGTGGATATACAGGTTTGTGCTTCCATCAAAAATTGGAGTAGTGATCCCTTTGCTTCCCAAACTAACCATCAAGTGTCTCTTGTGATATTGATCTTAGCCATTCTGACAGGTTTAAGATGGAATCTCAAAGTCATTTTGATTTACATTTCCTTATGGCTAAGAATGCTGACTAAGTCTTTCAGTGCTTTTGAGCCATTTGAGATTCACCCAATGAGAATTCTTTGTTTAGATCTATACCTCATCCTTAAATCTGATTATTTATTTTCCTTTTCTCTGATATCAAGTTTGAGTTCATTTTTACTTTCATTTTCTTTTTTAATATTTTGAATATTAGTTCTCTATCTGATATAGAGTTGGTAAAACCTTTTACCATGTGTTTGATGCCAATTTACAATATCTTTTGCCTTAAATAAGCTTTTCAGTTTCAAAAAGTCTCATTTATTATGAACATTACCTACATTATCAGTGTTCTGTTCAAAACTGATCTCTTATTCCAATTCATTGAAACATATTCTCCAGGTGTTTTTTTTTTTTGTTTTGTTTTGTTTTTGTTTTTGTTTTTTTTTTTTTGTTTTTTTTTTTTTGTTTTTTTTTGAGCCAGTGTCCGTGTGGCGCTTTCTCAGATATATGCCGAAGAATGTTGTAACTGGGTCTCGATATAGACTTAGGCTGAATTTACTGAGAAAACACCATATTGATTTCCGTGGTGGATATACAGGTTTGTGCTTCCATCAAAAAATGTAGTAGTGATCCCTTTGCTTCCCAAACTAACCATCAAGTGTCTCTTGTGATATTGATTCTATCTATTGAATCCATTTATTCTAATCCACATTCCACCATGTAGCTATTTACCTGGGAACAGGCACCATATATCCATCTCCTCACATCTTCTGGTGCAAACCCCTCATGTCTGCCACTGTCCCATAATCCTTTCTACCTCCTGGATGTTAACACCTCCTACTTCCATCATAAGATAAAAAAATATCAGGTGTCTGTAGGCATGTGGATTTATGTCTGGGTCTTTATTTCCATTCCATTCGTTGTCTATTTTATGCCTATATCATTTGGTTTTATTACTATAGCTACATAGTACAACTTGAAATCGAGAATTTTGAGATCTCCAATAATTCTTTGATTGTTTAGTATTAATTTTAGCTTTCCTGAATTATTTTGATTTTCAATATAAAGTAAAGAATTGTCCTTTGGTAATCCATAAAAAAACTATGATGGGATCTATAGATTGCTTTTGGTAGAATGAAAATTTTTACTATGTTCCTGTATATATTGGTAATCCTACCAATCCATAAGCATGCTAGATCCATCCATCTCCTGATGTCTTCTTCAATTTCTTTCTTCAAAGATTTTAAACTTTTATTATACAACATGGATTATCTTATTTTCTCCATCTATGGTGACAGAAAGCTTTTCTGGGTATAGTAGTCTGAACTGGCATCTCTAGCTATGCAAGTCTAGGCAGCTTTTAACATCTTTTCTTTGTTCCAACTATTTAGTTTTTGGTAATTATGTGGAGAGTGATTTTCCTCTTGGATTTATTTCCTGATCTGTGTGCTTCATTTACATTTATAGGCATCTCCTTCTTTAAGTCAGGAAATTTTGCTTCTACAATTTTGTTGAAAACAATCATGTCTTTGTAATTCATTAGGCACGGAAAGCTGTCTGGAGTGTTATGCTGCAGAACTTGGGATGACACTAGGGTTTGGATCTTGGAGAAAATAGAAGGAGGATTTGTAGGCATCCTATGTGATATCTGGTGCATGTGTAGACTATGGGTTAGGAAGTGGTAAATGGTAAATTTGGTCGCTAGTAAAGCAACTGTATGTGGGGAGGGAGATTAGGTGGGATGCTCTGTAACATCCACTGGAGTTATGGGCAGGGATTAAAGAAACTTTTGGCAAGTGGTTCTTCAGGTCTAGAAAAGACAATGTGGGAATAAATTTGGTAGGAAGGATAGAGTAGAGTGTTTTGAGTTGGTTTACCTGTTTCCTTGTACTGATTATCTGGTATGGTCTCAGAGAATCCTTAAAATGTACAATGAAATTTGCCACATTCTAAAATAGAACTTATATATTAATGTGTATGCACATCAGGATAAGAAATGTGTTTTAATTGCAGAGGATAGTTTTATAGTCTCTGTCAGTGACTTGTTGTTATGCCAGAACATTTTCTAAAGCATTAAAGATTTTTGTTCTCTCTGATAATTAATGATGTTGTTTTTTTAACCATATGACTGGATGATGCACTGGCTATTCAGTTTCTTAAACCTCAGGTGAGGAAAAATGCCCAAAATATCTTAATGGCTATGATATACCATGCATCATATTAACACCTTTATGAACAAGGCATAGCTCATTTAGAACACTAAATGAGGAGAATACAGAGTTAATTTTCAAACTCTGTGTAAAAAAAAAAGTTAGCTTTTATTTTTTAGCATACTCAGACTCAGAAGATTATTATCAACATCTTATCATTAAATATCTACCATCCTCCAGAAATAAGGTTTGCACTTGACTGAGTACATTTCTCATTTCATGTTAGCAATCTTTCTATTTATGTGTAACAGAATCTTTAGCAATCTGAAGCTCTGTAAATGAGAATACCAAATCCTGAAGCACTTACATGGCAAGCATATTCTGACAGTTCCAGAAGGCAAGGATCCCAAGATAGCTCTGCTGGCAGTACTTCTCTCACAAAACCAGCCAATAACCTGTAACTTCATACCAAAGAAAGTTTGCATCAAAGAGAGGGGTCCCTTTATGTGAATACTGCTTCTTTTCATGGTAGCTCCACCCTTGTGATCTGTTTATATTCCCAAGGACTCAACTCCACATGCCTCTGTCCTTGAGGATCTTGATGCAATATTCAGGCTGCAATAGTAGAATCAGAAAAACACAGCCAGAACTCCCCTAGGTTATCTCCCAGTCCCAAAGAAACAGAAATCATTAGGTCATTGCAAGACTGGTTCCACATTCTAAGGACCTAAGTCTTCAGTTCATGTGGCCTCTAGTCTCTCAAGTGACTTATTAAAACTTAGAGAGGATTCAGAAATGTAGGCTTGATTTTGTACTATTTTCCTCAAGTGTTTTCCACTTGTACATTTTTTGTCTACTATCTTCATGATATTATAAATAATTTATGTGAGGGATTTGCTCAATCATTTGAGTATATATGGAGGCCATAGATCAACCTCAGCTGTGTCCCTCTATTTTCCTTGTATTTTCATACAGGCTTTCTCCATGAGCCTGGAATTCTGCACTTCAGCTATGATGGTTGGCAGTTAGCCTTATGATCATCTTGTTTCCACCCTACACCATTAGGGATATAAATACACACAGCCACAGGACTTTATATGGTTTTCTTGGGATCTGAACTTAGGACCTCAGACTTTTACTGCAACCATTTTACCCTCTCAGCCAATCTTCAATTCCAGGTGTATATAAGTTTTATTTACTGAACATAAATTTTATGTGCACATGCTTTCTATTCATTAAAATTGTTAGTTGCCTAGAGAAAGATCTCTTATCAATGATAATAAATCACGAATATGTTCTACACCCTCTCCAGCACCTGCTGTCTCCTGAGTTTTTATCTTAGCCATTCTGACCAGTGTGACGTGAAATCTCATGGTTGTTTTGATTTGCATTTCCCTGATGACTAAGGGCATTGAACAATGCTTTAGGTGCTTTTCAGCCATTCAATATTCCTCAAGTGAAAATTCTTTGTTTAGCACTGTACCCCATCTTTAATAAGATTATTTGGTTCTTTGGAGTCTACCTTCTTGAGTTCTTTGTATATGTGGATTTTCTCAAAGAACCAGCTCCTGGTTTTGTTGATTCTTGGCCTGGTTCCTTTTGTGTCTACTTGGTTAATTTCAGCCCTGAGTTTGATGATTTCCTGCCTTCTACTACTCTTGGATGTATTAGCTTCTTTCTGTTCCAACACCTTCATGTGTGCAGTTGAGCTGCTAGTGTATACTCTCTTGTTTCTTTTTGAGGGCACTCAGGGCTATGAGTTTTCCTCTTAGCACTGCTTTCATTGTGTCCCATAAGTTTGGGTATGTTGTACCTTCATTTTCATTAAATTCTAAAAATGTAATAAAGTCTAAAAAGTCTTTGATTTCTTTCTTTATTTCTTCCTTGACCAAGGTATCATCAAGTAGAACATTGTTAAGCTTCCATGTGTATGTGGGCTTTCTATTGTTTTTGCTGCTATTGAAGACCACCCTTATTCCACAGTGATCTGAAAGGATGCATGGAATTATTTCAATATAAATTATTTCTTATATCTATTGAGGTCTGTTTTGTGACTTATTATTTGGTCAGTTTTGAAGAAGGTACAATGAGGTGCTGAAAAGAAGGTATATTCTTTTGCTTAGGATGAAATATTTTATATATATGTTAAATCCATTTGGTCCAAAACATCAATTAGTTTCTTTGTGTCTCTGTTTAGTTTGTGTATCCCTTATTGATCCATTGGGGAGAGTTAGTTGCTGAATCACCCACAATTATTGTGTGAGGCACAATGTATGCTTTCAGCTTTAGAGTTTTTGTTTTTTATTTTAATTTTAATTTTTTATGGTTTTTTTTTTTTTTTTTTTTTTTTTTTTTTTTTTTTTACAAAATAGGGTGCCCTTGAATTTGGAGCATAGATGTTAAGAATTGAGAGTTCTTCTTGGTGGATTTTTTTTCTTTGTTGAGTATGAAGTGTCCTTCTGTGTCTTTTTTGATGACTTTGGTTGAGAGTTAATTTTATCCGATATTAGAATGTCTACTTCAGCTTGTTTCCTGGAACTCTTTGCTTGGAAAATTGTTTTTCAGACTTTTATTCTGAGGTATACTGTTTGTCTTTGACACTGAGGTGTGTTTCCTGTATGCAGCTAAATGCTGCATCCTGTTTACATATCCAGTTTGTTAGTCTATGTCTTTTTATTGGAGAATTGAGTCCATTGATGTTAAGTGTTATTAAGGAATAGTGATTGTTGCCTACTTTTATTTTTGATGTTATTTTTATGTTTGACTGGTTATCTTATTTTGGATTTGTTGAAAGATTATTTTCTTGCTTTTTCTAGGATGTAGTTGCCCTCCTTATCTATTATCCTTTATAGGGTTGGATTTGTGGAAAGATATTGTGTAAATTTGGTTTTATCATGTAATATCTTGGTTTCTCCATCTATGGTGATTGAGAGATTTGCTGGATTTAGTAGTCTGGTCTGGCATTTGTGTTCTCTTAGAGTCAATGAGATCTGCCCAGGATCTTCTAGCTTTCATAGTCTCTGGAGAGAAGTCTAGTGTAATTCCTTTATATGTTACTTGGCCTTTTTTTCTTACTGCTTTTAATATTCTTTCTTTGTTTAGGACATTTAGTGTTTTGATTATTATGTGACAGGAGGTATTTCTGTTCTGATCCAGTCTGTTTGGAGTTCTGTAGGCTTCTTGTATGTTAGTGGGCATCTCTCTCTTTACGTTAAGGAAGTTTTCTTCTGTAATTTGGTTGAAGATATTTGCTGGCCCTTTAATTGTAAATATTCACTGTCTTCTATATCTATAATTCTTAGGTTTGGTCTTCTCATTGTGTCCTGGATTTCCTGCATGTTTTGTGTTACAAGCTTTTTGCATTTTGCAAGGAATCCTGAGGGTTTCTGCCAGAGGGTTCTGGTTGTGATCCTCTGGTTAGTGTGATTCTACCTGTGCAGGCAGGCCCCGCCACACTCCTGGGTGGTTATGCTGTCTCTTGGTACCACTTAGGTATGGCACACTGTGCCAGAGGATGGACCAAAGCTAGAGACAGTAACCAGGGATCAGTTTCTATTTTAAACATGTATTTTCTTGTTTGTTTGTCTTACTGATCTATCTTACATGACAGACTGTAATCTCAGATCAAAGTTGTCACATAATGAGCAAGTGCCATCATCTGATAATCTGTAAATATTGTTAAATACCTCTTCAAGCCTCACTTTGAAGGGCTCTTAGAAATACTATGAAAATAGTGTGAATTCCACACTTCCATTCAAGTAAAATGGAATAAGTCTTTTCATAACACTGAATTTAGTTTTATATTAAAATATAAAAATATTTCATCATGCTTTCAATAAGTCTGTAACTACCAGAATAGTAGTTAGTGGAGACATGATTAAATTCTTAAGCATACAGGCTGCTCCTGAAGAGGACCTTGTTCAATTTCCAGCAACCATGTGGTGACTCACAGACAATCATGTTACACCAGTTAAAGAGGATATGATATCTTCTTCTGATTTTATGAGCACTGTACTCATAAGGTACAAGTACATACAGACTAAACACATATAATAAAAATAAACCATTTATTTTTAATTTCATATATATATTACATATGAATATGTATATGTATATATGTATATACATATTTGTACATAATTTCATATATATTACAGACAAAGGGGAACTGAGCTAGTCAAGTATAAGTCTATGATAACAGTTGATCAATTTTCCAACAGTTAACTATGAATAAGGACATGAATTTGTAGGAAATGATACTAAGAACCAGGCCTACATAGCCCAGAAAACAGAGCTTAAGTGTGCACACGAAGGGAGACTCTCCTTTTTAAGTAAAAGATCACAGTTAAGATTTCTGGTTCCAGACACATTATAAAAGCTAATGCTTCCAAGCTAATGCTGTCACTTACATGCTTCCAAGTAGAAACAAAGGAAAATTAAAGGTAAATGACTTTTCAAGAATGAGGAGAGTACTGACAAATCACCACATTCAGGCTGAGGAGATGGAGAGCCAGAATTAAGCCCTGTTCTTCTAACAGAAGCCCTGGGGAGCAATACAATCTAAAGACCAGGAACTGATGGATGATGAGCTCAGCACAGCTCAGAGTGAAAGGCTTCGGGTCACAATGTTATTAGGAACTCCTAGCTGCAGCTTTTACCTGATACTGTGAAGTTCTCAAAGTGACGATATAGGGAAAGTCTTTTAAAGATATAGCCATGAAAGAAAGAGAGAACAGTCATTGGGATCTCTCAGAAGGTCATAAGACATACTCAGAATGTCACTAAGGTAAAGACAGCCTTCTCTGCAAACCAAAGGTTTCCAATATGGTCAGTTACAGTCAGCCATAAAGGGAAAAAGCTTTAAGAAACACTCTGGATAAGGAAATTCTCTAAGAAGCACACTTAATATAGCCAAACAAAACCTTGAGAGAGGCAATGGCAAAGGAAAGCAAGATGTCTGAAGCTTAAAACCAAACCTACAGAAACTATTCAGACTAGCTCAACTGGTAGCCAGCTTTAGCAGAATCTGTGTACTTCAATGGCTGGAACATGGGATTTTTCTTTTTTTTTAACACAAAAAACTCGTGAGACCAAGGAAGACATACTTTAAATTGAAGAAGGGGAAGAGGAAATATGGGATGAGCAAGCATATAAGGGAGAAAGGCTAAGAGAAGTAGTAAAAGAATGTGAAAGAGGAAGAGACAAAGGGAGAAACAGAAGGAAAATGAAAATGTGGGAGGAGGAGAGGAGTGGGGAGAGAGCACAGGAGAAAAAGCAATGAAGTGGAGGAGGGATGAAGAGGAAGATGATGAGGAGAAGGAACAGGAAGAAAAGGGGACCAGAAAGAGAACAATTGAGAGACTGTGAATCAGTTGAGAATGTAGGAGATAAAGTTAAAGTATGGTAGATTATTAATATCTCCCTTTACAGATTAAAAATAAGAAAAAGACTAATTAAACAACTTGTCTAGATTTGCAAAGTCTAAACTGAAACAAGGAATTGAGCCTTAGCAATCTGACAATCTAAAGCCTTTTGGACATAAAGTTCCACTGTATGCCCATAAATTTCTGATCTCAGTATAAATTATCTTAGATAATCAGAGAAACACTTTAAAAATATAAAGCACTTCAGATGCATAGCAGGCTTATATTATATTCTGTGCAGATAATTCCTGTCATGTTAGAAGGGAAGTGCATACAAAATCATCACCAGGCAATCAGACACATTTCACAAAGAAGAGGTTGAAATGGCACTCTCCATTATGTCAGAGGTGTCCTTACGCAATTTTGCTTGAAAACAAAATGAAATAAATAAGCTATGCATTTACTTAGAAATGTATTGAAATACTTAATAGACTTAATTCATATTTTCAGCTCAATGAAAATGCATAAGAACATTCATTGAAAAACTCATACCTTCTGCCTGAAGGGGAAACAGACAATAATCATCTCCACATGAATAAAACATCTTCCTAGAGGAGATACTCTAAATAGTTTCAGTTTTAAAAATCAGATCAAATGAGAAGTGTGTGTACTATATTTCTGAGACTATAATTTTAGGCACTATATATATATACATATATATATATATATATACATATATAATGTGTGTGTGTGTGTTTGTGTGTGTATATATATGTATATATATATATATATATATATATATATATATATATATATTCACTAACTCCTACAAACCACAACTGGAAAGGTTACCTCATATTACAGATGATTATATGTGATTCCTGAGATAAGAATAATCAGGAAATATCATGATGAAAGGAAAAACATTGATTCAAATGTTTAGCATGAACATATTCATAAACCTTTGCTCCTGTATATTGGGTGCAATCATTTATACCCAGGTTCCAGGACAGATCAGTAATGAATTATATAGAAATCACCCTAAATATTCATCATTTGAACTTAAGTAAATTGTCATAAATTCACTTCCAGCATTGTTTGAGGTGTGGGAATGGTTCCCTCTTGATAGTTAATTCCATCTGGTACTCCAGTTCTTAGGGAATTTTATCGCATTTGTTTTTTATTGTTCATCGTGGATATTTTTTTGTTGTTGTTTTCAAATGGCCTGGTATGTGCATGCAATATTCAGTGCCTGAAAACACTTCAGACTGAGGATGAAAATATAGAACAGCACACAAAACCATATACTCTAAGACTGACCCACATATTTCTGAAAAGTTACTATGAAAAATACAGATATGAGAGTAAAATGCATCCAGCAACATCTGCTTGTTTTTCATTTGAGCATATTTGCCTCTCATGGTGTCTGGTGTCAGTGTTCCAAGAAGACATGGCTCATAATAGCAAAACCAAACCTAACTTAACCAAACCAAACCAAGCTAAGCCAAGCCAAGCCAAAACAAACCAAAACAATACACCCTGTTGTGAAGACCATTGTTAATCCATTACTTCATGTTTCTAACCTGTTGTTTCTTTTTTCATCTCTAGTGTTAAAGGGGATCTTCTTGGCTTCCCAGATAAAATATCTTAGTATTAAGCATTACGGAACAGAAAGCCTGTGCAAAGTCCACCTTTGTGATCTTAAAACATAGTGACATTTTTAATCCTATCTCAGTGGCTAAAATATAATCAGTATTTATATAATAGCACAACCTTTATGCTATGGTTGTTAACACCATATGGTATTATGGTACATGAGGTACCATTTCTCAAAAGAATTATGGCTTTCATTCCTCATATCTTCAGAAGTCACAGAATAAATGACTGGCTTACTACAAAGACAACCAAGTAGACACAGCGCAGTGTTGTTTACATGCAGTACACTTGCAATGTGCCATGGCTCAGATATTAGATTATTTTGACACAACTGGCTTTAATGTAAACTGTCCTCTATTTTTTCTCTTTTATTTTTGTTAATTATTTTTTATTGAATATATTCCTTTTTACATTTCAAATGCTAAAACCTTTCCTGGTTTCCCCCATCCCAGAAAATCCCCAACTGCTCCTCCCACTCCTACCTCCAAGTATATGCCTCTTCACCTGACCCACTCCCACCTACCACCCCTCCATTTCCCTATGCTGGGAATCTATTGAGCCTTCAGAGGACCAAAGACCTCTCCTCCCACTAATACCTGACACAGCATTCCTCTGTCAGAGTTTTGGCAGGAATTATGTGTGCCCTTTTATTAATGGTTTAGTTCATGAGAGTCCTGGGGTTTCTCGGTGGCCAACATCTTTGTCCTTCCCATTGGACTGTAAATGCCTTCAGCTCCTATAGTCTGCCCTCCAACTCCTTCATTGGGGACCCACACTTAGTCTAATGGTTGGCTGCTAGCATCTGCTTCTGTATCTGTAAGATTCTGGCAGAGCCCCTCCAGAGACAACCATAACAGGCTCCTTTTGGTACACACTTCTTGTAGTCCATAATAGTGTCAGGGTTTGGAGCAAATAATGAAGACCCAGATAGGGCAGTCTCTGGGTGGACTTTTCTTCAATCTCTAGTCCACACTTTGTCTCCATAATGGCTCCTGTGAGTATTTTGTTCCCTTTCTCAAAGTAACCAAAGCACCCCCAGTTCAGTCTTCTTTCTTCTTGAACTTCCTGTGGTCTGTGAATTGTATCTTGTTTATTTTGAGTTTTTGGGCTAATATGAGCATATACCATGTGTGTTCTTTTGTGATTGGGTTACCTCATTCAGTATGACACTTTTTAGTTCTATCCATTTGACTAAGAATTTCATGAATTCATTGTTTTTAATAGCTGAATAGTACTCCACTGTGTACATATACCACAATTTCTGTATCCGTTCCTCTGTTAAAGGATATCTGGGTTGTTTCTAGCTTCTGGCTGTTATAAATAAGGGTGCTATGAACATAGTGAAGCATTTGTCCTTATTACCTGTTGGATCATCTTCTGGGTATATGCCCAAGAATGGTATAGCTGGGTCCTCAGGTAGTACTGTCTAATATTCTGAGGAAACTCCAAACTGATTTACAGAGTGGTTTTAC
Source organism: Apodemus sylvaticus (assembly GCF_947179515.1). Classification (NCBI taxonomy): domain Eukaryota; kingdom Metazoa; phylum Chordata; class Mammalia; order Rodentia; family Muridae; genus Apodemus; species Apodemus sylvaticus. Next base: position 159,183,317 of record NC_067472.1, on the reverse strand, counting down.
CAGCTTGCAATCCCACCAGCAATGGAGAAGTGTTCTTTTTTCTCCACATCCTCTGTAGCATGAGATTTTTATGTTAGCCATTTTGACTGGTGTTAGGTGGAATCTCGGGGTTGTTTTGATTTGCATTTCCCTGATAACTAAGGATTCTGAACATTTCTTTAGGTGCTTCAGAGCCATTCAAGTTTCCTCAGTTGAAAATTCCCTGTTTAGCTCAGTACCCCCATTTTTAATAGGATTATTTGACTCTGGAGTCTAACTTCTTGAGTTCTTTGTGTACATTGGATATTAGCCCTCTGTTGTATGTAGGATTGGTAAAGATCTTTTCCCAATCTGTTGGTTGCCATTTTGTCCTATTGCCAATGCCCTTTGCCTTACAGAAGTTTTGCAGTTTTATGGGGTCCCGTTTGTTGATTCATGTTCTTAGAGTATAAGCCATTGGTGTTCTATTCAAGATATTTTCCCTAGTACCCATGTATTCAAGGTCCTTCCCCACTTTCTCCTCTATAAGCTTAAGTGTATTTGGTTTTATATGGAGGTCCTTGATCCACTTGGACTCGAGCTTTGTACATGGAGATAAAAATGGGTCAATTTGCATTTTTCTACATGCTGATATCCAGTTGAGCCAGCACCATTTGTTAAAAATAGTGTCTTTTTTCCATCAGATGTTTTTAGCTCTTTTGTCAAATATCAAGTGACTGTCGGTATTTGGCTTCATTTCTGGGTCTTGAATTCTATTCCCTTGATCTTCCTGCCTGTTTCCATACCAGTACCAAACAGTTTTTATCACTATTGCTCTGTAGTAGAGCTTGAAATCAAGGATGATGATTCCCCGAGGAGATAATTTGTTGTGGAGAATAGCTTTTGCTCTCCTGGAAATTTTGCTATTCCATATGAATTTGCTGATTGCTCCTTCTAGCTCTATGAAGAATTGATTTGGAGTTTTGATAGGGGTTGCATTTAATCTGAAGATTGCTTTTGGCAAGATGGCAATTTTTACTATATTAATCCTGCCAATCCATGAGTATGGGAGGTCTTTTCATTTTCTGAGATCTTCTATGATTTATTTCTTCAGAAGCTTGAAGTTCTTGTCATACAGATCTTTCACTTGCTTGGTTAGAGTTACACCAAGGTATGTAATATCATTTTTGACTATTGCAAAGGGTTTCAATTCCCTAATTTCTTTCACAGCCTGTTTATCCTATGAGTATAAGATGGCTACTGAATTGTTTGAGTTAATTTTATATCTGGCCAGTTTGACAAAGTTGTTTATCAGCTTAAGGAATACTCTGGCAGAAGTTTTGAGATTAATTAAGTATACCACCATGTTATCTGCAAATAGTAATATTTTGACTTCTTCCTTTCCAATTTGTATTCCTTCGATATCCTTTTGTTGTTTGATTGCTCTGGCTCTAATTTCAAGTTCTATATTGAATAGATAGGGAGAGAGAGGGCAGCCTTGTTTGGTCCCCAATTTTAGTGGGATTGCTTCAAGTTTCTCTCCATTTAGTTTGATATTGGCTACTAGTTTGCAGTATCTTTCACTATGTTCAGGTATGGGCCTTGAATTTCTGATCTCTCCAAGACTGTTATCATGAAGGGATGCTGAATTTTGTCAAAAGCCTTTTCAGCATCTAATGAAATGACCATATAGTCATTCATTTATTTATTTTTGAGTTTGTTTATGTAGTAGAATACATTGATGGATTTCCATATATTGAACCATCCCTTCATCCCTGGGATGAAGCCTACTTGGTCATAGTGAATTATTATTTTGGTGCATTCTTGGATTCGGTTGGCCAGAAGTTTGTTGAGTGTTTTTGCATCAATGTTCATAAGATTGGTCTGAAATTCTCTTTCTTTGTTTGGTCTTTGTTTGGTTTAGGTATAAGCATTATTGTGGCTTTCTAGAGTGAGTTATGCAGTATTCATTGAGTATCTATTTCTTGAAATAGTTTGAAGAGTATCAGTATTAATTCTTCTTTGTAGATATGATAGACTTCTCAAGTAAACCTATCTGGTCCTGGGCTTATTTATTTATGTATTTTTAATAGGAGACTATTAACAACTGCTTCTATTTCCTCAAGACTCATGGGACTATTTAGATGGCTTATTTTATCCTGTTTTAATGTTGGTACCTGTTATGTATTTAGAACATTGTCCATTTTGTCCAGATTTTCAAATTTTGGTGAGTATAACCTCCTGTTGTAGGATCTAATGATTTTTTTAATTTCCACAGTTTCTATTGTTATGTCTCCCTTTTCATTTCTGATTTTATTAATTTGGATACTGTCTCTGTGCCCTCTGGTTAGTCTAGCTAAGGGTTTATCTATCTTGTTGATTTTCTCAAAGAACCAGCTCCTGGTTTTGTTGATTCTTTACATAGTTCTTTTTGTTTCTATTTGGTTGGTTTGGGCCCTAAATTTGATTATTTCCTGTTATCTACTTCTCTTGGGTTTATTAGCTTCTTTTTGTTCTAGAGCTTTCAGGTGCACTGTCAAGCTGTTAGTGTAAGCTCTCTCCATTTTCTTCTTGGAGGCACTCAGAGCTGTGAGTTTTCCTCTTAGCACTGCTTCATTATTGTGTCCCATTAGTTTTGGTATGATGTGTCTTCATTTTCATTAAATTCTAAAAAGTCTTTAATTTCTTTCTTTGTTTCTCTCTTGGCCAAGCTATCCTTGAGAAGATCATTGTTCAAAATCCACATGTATGTGTGTTTTACATCATTTTTGTTTGAACTTAAGACCAGTCTTAGGCTGTGGTGATCTAATAAGGTACATGGAATAATTTTAATATTTCTGTATCTGTTGAGGTCTGTGTTGTGACAAATTATATGGTCAGTTTTGGAGAAGGTACCATGAGATGTTGAGAAGAAGGTATATTCTTTTGCTTTAGGATAGAATGTTCTATAAATATCTGTTAGATCCATTTGGTTCATAACTTCAGTTAGTTTCACTGTATCTCTATTTAGGTTCTCTTTCCATGACTTGTCCAATGTTGAGAGTGGGGTATTGACGTCTCCCACTATTATTATGTGGAGTTCAATGTGTGCTTTGAGCTTTAGTAAAGTTTCTGTTATAAATGTGGTTTCCCTTGCATTTGGAACATAGATGTTCTGGCCAAGGTATCCCTTCCTTGCTTCTAAACCTGGCAGAGAAATAACCAAACACAAATGTTATAGATAGAAGACAGACAGAAGATAACTGATAGATGACAGAGTCAAATAGATGACAGAAAGATAATAAAGGCAAATTGATAACAAATGTGTGATAGATGCTAGATAGATATAGGTAAGGTAATAGTAAGTATGATGGTGATGATGAAGATAAAGATGATAAATAAATGTTAGATGATAGATGATAAATAGATGGTAGATGGATAATTAGATAGATGACATATAAATGGCAGATAGACAATAGATGATGAATAGATAGGTGATAAATAAATAGATGATAGATATATATGGGTGATTATACACATAATAGATAAGATATATATATATATAGATTATTAGATAATAGATGATGGTGGTTATACAGATATAATAATATAACAAGAATATAATAATATAATATATAATATAATATAATATTATTATGATATAATAATCATTTATTATATCATAAATTATCTATCAAATCATCTATATCTAACTAATTATCTGATTATGAAGATAGTTGATAGATGATAGATAGATAATAAATAGATGGACAAACAGACACATAATATATACGTGCATACATGCATACATACACACATACATACATAGGTAGACAATGGATACATAGATACATAGAATGGAAGATATGATAGAAAGAAGATATACAAATACAGAATATTTTAGATAGTTTTTTTTAAATGTGGCTAAAGCTGACCTATGATTTACACTTCATCCAAGACTCAAACTCATAGCAATACTTCTACTTCAGCCTCTAAGTACAAAAATAACAGACATGAACTACCACATGCAGGTAGACTATTGTGTGGTAATGAGAAGATGTTCCTATTCTGGTTCACATAAATGAGAATTAGCATGAGGTACAGGTGGGAAAACTTTGTTCTCGAGGTAGTGAAGCTGCCTAGATGGCCTTGTAACAAACTTTCAAAAACTTCCCTTTTTTCAGGATATACCCGGAGAGAGAGAGCCGACAGACTGTATAATCCCGAATTACCATTTAACAGTTGTAATACTTTTTTATTTAAAAGCACTCTTGACGACAGTGTATGACTGTGGAATTAATAACTGCTGTATTCATGCTGAGTACTGGGAGTTGAGACATTCTGCAAAAGAGATCTTTAAATGTCAACGATGGGTCTCACAAGAGTCCCAGAAAGGATATTATAATATGGAGACAAAAGATGCACACTTGAGAATTGAGTCCAACAGCCTCCTTATCAGACATGTCAATCTAATTGTTCTTTTCTTATATGGGCAGATAAAGACTCGCAGTCCCTCCAGTAATTCTTTTGTTCAAAACCATAAAATGAGGAATAATATTGCTGATATAAAGAAAGTACCAGAAAGAGCCCAACACACTAGGATGGAAAGTAGTACCAGCCTCATTCTCTTCAGGAAACAAAGGGTTTTTCTCCAGATCCTAGAGTAGAAGCATAATCTTTCTTTGGGAATTATGTTTTCTGAAAGAACTAGTTGGCAAGTGTCATGTGTTCTTCACAGAAGAAGCCAAACTGCTTTACCAAGGGTGTGTCTGCTGGTCTCAGTGCTTGGAGGACATTCTGCACACTAAAACTCCCTTTTACAGACTAGCTGCACACAATCCTGCTGCCAACACTTGTGTCTAATGGATTGATTTTGCATAGTACAATTTAAACTCTGTGTACATTACAGTTGTCTTAGAATCTGCTGCCAGATAAAGGGTCAGAAATGGACAAATAGTTTTCTTGTAAAGACATTATCAAAAGAAGCAAGGGGAAGGATTGTATATGAAGCCAGTATCATCATCTGATCCATAACATTACACTTCTGAAATAAATTATTTCTGAATTCTTTCCTAATTCCAAGCCAAAATGGCCATTCTTCTACTGCTTTCTTAGACAAACCCATAAGAAATATAGTGTTTATGAGTGCTCTCTATTCCTTTTTATTAGATATTTTCTTTATTTAAATTTCAAATGTTATCCCCTTTCCTGGTTTCCCCTCCAAAACCCTGCTATCCCATCCACCCTCCCCATGCTCACCAACCAACACACTCCTGCTTCCCTGTTCTAGCATTTCCCTGCACTGGGGCATCAAGTCTTCACAGAACCAAGGGCCTCTCCTCTCACTGATGTCCAATAAGGCCATCCTCTGCTACTTATGTGGCTGGAGCCATGGGTCCCTCCATGTGTACTCTTTGGCTGGTAGTTTAGTCCGTGGTAGCTGTGGGAGTATTGGTTGGTTCATATTGTTGTTCCTCTTATGGGGCTGCAAAGCCCTTCATCTCCTTAGGTCATTTCTCTAGCTCCTCCATTGGGAACCCTGTTCTCAGTCTGTTGGTTGGTTGTGAGCATCCACTTCTGTCTTTTTCAGGCACAGACAGAACCTCTAAGGAGACAGCTATATCAGGCTCCTGTCAACAAGCATTTATTGGCATCCATAATAGTTTCTGGGTTTGGTAACTATATATGGGATGGATCCTCAGGTAGGGCAGTCACTAAATGGCCTTTCATTCAGCCTCTGCTCCACAAAGAATAAAAGGAACACATTCACAGATATGTGGATATTAGGCCAGAAGCTTGGAATACTCAAAATATAATTCACAGATGGCAGGAAGCTTAAGAAGAAGGAAGATCAAAGTGTGGATAATTTGGTCCTTCTTAGAAAGATAGCCTCTTCAACAAATGGTGCTGGTTCAACTGTAGGTCAGCATGCAAAAAAAAAAATGCAAATTGATCCATTCTTATCTCCTTGTACTAAGCTCAAGTTCAAGTGGATCAAGAACCTCCACATAAGACCAGACACACTGAAACTAATAGAAAAGAAACTGGGGAAGACCCTTGAGGACATGGGCACAGGGGAAAATGTCCTCAACAGAACACCAATAGCTTATGCTCTAAGATCAAGAGCAAATGGGACTTCATAAAACTGCAAAGTTTCTGTAAGGCAAAGAACATTGTCAAAAGAACAAAATGGCAACCAACAAATTGGGAAAAGATCTTTACCAATGGTACATCAAACAGAGGGCTTATATCCGAGATATACAAAGAACTCAAGAAGGTAGACTCCAGAAAGCCAGATATTCCCCTTAAAAATGGGGTACAGAGCTAAACAAAGAATGTTTGCCTGAGGAATATTGGAATGGCTGAGAAGCACCTAAAGAAATGTTCAACATCCTTAGTCATCAGGGAAATGCAAATAAAAATATCCCTGATATTTCAACTCATACCAGTCAGAATGGCTAAGATCAAAATCTCAGGAGAGAAGCAGTGCAGGAAGCCAGTTATACACCCAGCAGCCAGCTTGGAAGAGGCAGTCTGCGCACATGATTCCAGCCCTGCAGAGCAGAGGATCCTCCTGCACAGCCTGCATCCAGAGCTGATTAGGGCCACAGAGGTACATACCCAAACACAACTACAAGAGAGGGGGTCTTGGCTGTCATCTCTGCTTCTGTGACTGTGCAACAGATTCTTAGGCAGGTTCCACCAGAGTAGAGGATCACTTGGGACACACCACACCAGGACTCCACCGGCATCCAGGAACTCTCCAGCACCACAGCAATTTGTGCCAGGAGAATGCAGCTCACCCAAGGTTGCTGAGATAGGCCTACAGGCACACACACAGGAGGAGCAAGCTCCTGCTAGTGACAGCAGGTCCAACTAACACCAGAGATAACCTGATGGCAAAAGGCAAATGTTGGAACGTTGCTAACAGAAATCAAGGCAATATGACACCATCGAAACCCAATTCTCCCACAACAGCAAGTCCTGGATACCCCAAAGCACAAGGAAAGCAAGATTTGGATTTAAAATCACAGGTCATCATGCTGATGGAGGGCATCATGGAGGGCTTCAAGAAGGACATAAATAATTCCCTTAAAGAAATACAAGAGAACAATGTAAATAGCAAGAAACCCTTGAAGAACTAAAGAAAAACACAACAAAACAGGTGAAGGAATTAAACAAAACCATCCAGGATCTAAAGAAGGATTTAGAAACAATAACGAAATCACAAAGGGAGACAATTCTGGACATAGAAAACCTAGGAAAGAAGTTGGGAGTCATGGATCCAAGCATCAACAACAGAATACTAGAGACGGAAGAGAGAATCTCAGATGCATACCATACCACAGAAAGCATTGATACAATAGTCAAAGAAAATGAAAAATGCAAAAAGCTCCTGACCCAAAAGATACAGGAAATCCAGAGCAAAATGAGAAGACCAAACCAAAGGATTATAGGCATAGAAGAGAGTGAAGCTCTCCAACTGAAAGGACCAGTAAATGTCTTCAACAAAATTATAGAAGAAAACTTCCCTAACCCAAAGAAAGAGTTGCCCATGAACATACAAGAGGCCTACAGAACTCCAAATAGATTTGAACAGAAAAGAAATTCACTCCATCATATAATAATTAAAATTAAATGTACTAAACAAAGAAAGGATATTAAAAGCAGAACGGGAAAAAGGTCAAGTAACATTTAAAGGTAGACCTATCAGAATTATACCGGATTTCTCACCAGAGACTATGAAAGTCAGAAAAGCCTGGTCAGATGTCATGCAGAATCTAAGGGAACACAAATGCCAAACCAAACTTCTATTTTCAACAAATCTTTCAATTATCATAAATGGAGAAACCAAGGTTTTACATGACAAAAACAAATCTACACATTATCTTTCCACAAATCCAGCCCTTCAAAGGATAATGAATGGAAAACTCCAACAAAGGGATGGAAACTACACACAAGAAAAAGCAAGAAATGAATCTCCTTTCAACAAATCCCAAAAACGATAACCACACAAATATAAAAATTACATCAAAAACAACAGGAAGCAACAATCACTATTCCTTAATATCTCTTAACATCAATGGACTCAATTCCCCAATAAAAAGACATAGACTAACAGACTGGATTCATGAACAAGACCCAACATTTTGCTGCATACAGGAAATGCATCTCAGTGTCCAAGACAAAAACCACCTAAGAGTAAAAGGCTGGAAAACAGTTCTCCAAGCAATTGGTCCCAGGAAACAAGCTGGAGTAGCCATTCTAATATCAGATAAAATAGACTTTCAACCAAAAGTCATCAAAAAAGATACAGAAGGCCACTTTATACTTATCAAAGGAAAAATCTACCAGGAAGAACTCTCAATTTTGAACGTCTATGCCCCAAATACAAGGGCACTTGCATTCGTAATGGAAACCTTACTAAAGCTTAAAGCATACATTGCACCTCACACAATAATTGTGGGGAACTTAAACACCCCACTGTCTCCAATGGACAGATCAGGGAAACTCAAACTAAACAGAGTCACAGTGAAACTAACAGAAGTTTTGGACCAAATGGACCTAATATATATCTATAGAACATTTCATCCTAAATCAAATGGATATACCTTCTTCTCAGCACCCCATGGTACCTTTTCCAATATTGACCATATAATTGGTCACAAAACAGACCTCAACAGATATATGATCAAACTAATTCCATGCCTCCTATCAGATCACTATGGAATAAGGGTCGTCTTCAATAGCAACAAAAACAACAAAAAGCCCACATACACATGGAAGTTTAACAGTTCTCTACTCAATGATACCTTGGTCAAGGAAGAAATAAGGAAAGAAATCAAAGACTTTTTAGAACTTAACGAAATGAAGGCACAACATACCTAAATTTATGAGACACAATGAAAGCAGTGATAAGAGGAAAACTCATAGCTCTGAGTGCCTACAAAAAGAAGCTAGAAAGATCATACACAAGCAGATTAACAGAACACCTGAATGCTTTAGAACAAAAAGAAGATAATACTCCCAAGAGGAGTAGAATGCAGGAAATCATGAAACTCAGGGCTGAAATCAACCAAGTAGAAACAAAAAGAACTATACAAAGAACCAACAAAAGTAGGAGCTGATTCTTTGAGAACATCAGCAAGATAGATAAACCTTTGGCCAGACTAACTAGATAACACAGAGACAGTACCCAAAATAAACAAAATCAGAAATGAAAAGAGTGATATAACAACAGAAACTGAGGAAATCCAAAAAATTATCATTTCCTACTACAAAAGCCTATACTCAAGAAAACTGAAAAATCTGGATGAAATGGGCAATTTCCTAGACAGATACAAATTACCAAAATTTATTCAAGATCAGATAGACCATCTAAAGGGACCCATAACCCCTAAAGAAATAGAAGTTGTTATTGACAGTCTCCCAACCAAAAAAACCACAGGACCATATGGCTTTAGTGTATAATTCTATCAGATATTCAAAGGAGACATAATGCCAATACTCTTAAAACTATTCCACAAAATAGAAACAGAAGGAACGTTACCCAACTCATTCTATGAAGCCACAATTTCACTCTTACTAAAACCACACAAAGATGCAACAAAAAAAAGTGACCCTTAGGCCAATTTCCCTTATGAATATTGATGCAAAAATTCTCAATAAAATTCTTGCCAACTGAATCTGAGAACACATCAAAACAATCATTCACCACAATCAAGTAGGCTTCATCCCAGGGATGCAGGGATGGTTCAATATATGCAAATCCATCAATGTAATCCACTACATAAACAAACTCAAAGAAAAAACCACATGGTCATTTCATTAGATGCTGAAAAAGCATTTGATAAAAGTCACCATCCTTTCATGTTGAAGGTCTTGGAAAGAACAGGAATTCAAGGACCATACCTTAACATCGTTAAAGCAATATACAGCAAACCAGTAGCCAACATCAAACTAAATGGAGAGAAACTTGAAGCAATCCCACTAAAATCAGGGACTAGGCAAGGCTGCCCACTCTCTCCATATGTATTCAATATAGTACTTGAGGTTCTAGCTAGAGCAATTAGACAACACAAGGAGGTCAAAGGAATACAAACTGGAAAGGAATTCATCAAACTAGCACTATCTGCAGATGATATGATAGTCTACTTAAGTGACCCAAAAAATTACACCAGAGAACTCCTACAGCTGATAAACAACTTCAGCAAGGTGTCTAGTTATAAGATTAACTCAAGCAATTCAGTAACCTTCCTATACTAAAAGGATAAACAGGCTAAGAAAGAAATTAGGGAAATGACACCCTTCACAATAGCTGTATCTTGGTTCAACTCTAACCAAACAAGAGAAAGAACTGTTTAACAGGAACTTTGAAGTCTTTGAAGAAAGAAATTGAAGACTCCAGAAGATGGAAAAACCTTCCACGCTCTTGGATTGGCAGAATTAATATAGTAAAAATGGCCATCTTGCCAAAAGCAATCTACAGATTCAATGCAATCCCCATCAAAATCCCAACTCAATTCTTCATAGACTTAGAAAGAGCAATTCTCAAATTCATCTGGAATAACAAAAAACCCAGGATAGCTAAAACTATTCTCAACAGTAAAAGAACTTCTCAGGGAATCAGTATCCCTGACCTCAAGAAATATTATAGAGCAATTGTGTTAAAAACTGCATGGTAATGGTACAGTGACAGGAAAGTAGATCAATGGAATAGAATTGAAGATCCAGAAAGTAACCAACATAATTATGGTCACTTGATCTTTGATAAAGGAGTGGAAAACATCCAGTGGAAAAAAGATAGCCTTTCAACAAATGGTGCTGGTTCAACTGGAGGTCAGCATGCAGAAGAATGCAAATTAATCCATTCTTATCTCTTTGTACTAAGCTCAAGTTCAAGTGGATCAAGAACTTCCACATAAGACCAGACACACTGAAACTAATAGAAAAGAAACTGAGGCAGACCCTTGATGACATGGGCACAGGGGAAAATTTCCTCAACAGAACACCGATAGCTTATGCTCTAAGACCAAGAATTGGACAATGGGACCTCATAAAACTACAAAGTTTCGGTAAGACAAAGGATATTGTCAAAAGGACAAAACAGCAACCAACAAATCGAGAAAAGATATTTACCAACACTATATGCAACAGAGGGCTTATATCCAAGATATAAAAAGAAATCAAAAAGGTAGACTCCAGAGAGCCAAATATCCCCCTTTAAAAAATGGGGTACAGAGCTAAAGAATTTTCATCTGAGGAATGGCTGAGACGCACCTAAATAAATGTTCAACATCCTTAGTCATCAGGGAAATGCAAATCAAAACAACCCTGAGATTTCACCTCACACCAGTCAGAATGGCTAAGATCAAAATATCAGGAGAAGACAGGTGCTGGTGAGGATATGGAAAAAGAGGAACACTCCTCCATTGTTGGTGGGGTTGCAAACAGGTACTAGCACTCAGGAAGTCTGTCTGGCAGTTCCTCAGAAAACTGGGAATGATACTTCCAGAGCACCCTGCTATACCACTCCTGGGCATATACCCAAAGGATTCCCCAGCATGTAATAAGGATACATGCCCCTCTATGTTCATAGCAGCCCTATTTATAATAGCCAGAAGCTGGAAAGAACCCAGATGTCCCTCAACAGAGGAATGGATACAGAAAATGTGGTATATATACACAATGGAGTACTATTCAGCCATTAGAAACAATGAATTCATAAAATTCTTAGACAAATTGATGGAACTGGAGAACACCATCCCAGTCTCAAAAGAACAATCATGGTATGCAGTCACTGATAAATGGCTATTAGCTTTTAAGCTTGGCATACCCAAGATAGAATGTACATATCAAATGGTGCCCAAGAAGAAGAAAGGAGTGGCCTCTGGTCCTGGAAAAGCTCAGTGCAGCAGTGTAGGGGAATACTAGGACAGGGAAATAGGAAGGGGTGGATTGGGGAACAGGGAGAGGGAAGAGGACTTATGGGACTTTCGGGGAGGGGGGATCCAGCAAAGGGAAACTCACTTGAAATATAAATAAAGAATTTATCGAATAAAAAAAAAAGAAGGGGGTATCAAAATACCCATGGAAGGAGATACAGAGAGCACTCTCTCTTCCTGTACTACCTATGTTATATTTATGAAGCTTAAGCAGCTCCCTGACAGAAACCAGGACCATTTCCTTAAACACCATAATCATCACTCTGAAAATTAAGCATCAAAGAAACTTGTACGCCTGCCTCCTTTTCCTCAGCCTTTAAACATAATGGTCTTGATCAGTTTGCTCTCCATCTTCTTTTCATGAAGATGCAGGGTTTTTCCTGTGTTATTAATTAAACATAATTAGCTAGTGCAGGTGATTGACATTCTTTCCAGGAGATAAGTGGGCAACTGTGACACAGCATGTAGTAAGCCGAGCTATTGTGCCTCCTACCTAGAAAGGAAGCTTTCTGGTTCTCTCTGTAATTGAAACACAGATTATGTGTTAATTGTGTATATTCATTTGCCTAAGACACAGGTGCAGCAGTTAACAGGAGGGCAGGGTGAGAAGGCATTCCATCTCTTTAGGTATTCAGGATTTTAGGTTTTGGAAATCTCAGATGATTCTATTCAGTTAAAAATATATCACAGATTAATTAAAACTTTTGTTCCCCTACTCTTCTCTATAAAATTGGAAATAACTTTTTCTCCTTCTGTTTCTTATCTACCCCAAGCCTTCTTTTCCAGTTTCCTTCCCTGTCTCTTCTGATCATTGTTCAACTCTATTCTTCTATGGTAACAATGTTCACATTTAGCACTTGTCTCTTGTGGGTGGTTTATATAATGGTCCAAAGTCCCATCATTATATTGCCAGTGACAGGATTTATTCATGACTAAGTAATATTCCAGTGAACACATGAGTCTATTTTGTTATTCAATTATGAGCTCATAGATTCATTTTGACCTTAGCTATTGTGATCATTGGTGAAACAACCTCTGTGGTACATTATCTCTCTGGCATAATGGCCTCTACTTTTTATGAGTCCCAGCACTGAGGTTAGTGGACAATATGATTGTTCTATTGTTTAATGTGTAAGAGGTGTCCATACTGCTTTGTCCAGATTTATTTACATTTCTGTCAAAAATACAAAAAGTCTGTCATTTCTGTTTCTCTCCTGACATTTGTTGCTATTTCTGTCATGAGATAAGGTGATCTGATCTGGGTGGGATGTTATTAGATGGATTGAGTCTGCGTTTCCACAAGACACTGAATATTTTCTGGATTATTGATGGGTATTGGTATATCTCTTAAGAGGCTTGTTCAGACTTGCAGCCTGCTTCCATTGGGTACTTGTGGTTTAATGCTTCACTGCTTAAGTTCATTCTGTATTCTATTTGGATACAAATGATGGGAATAGATTAGACATTTTGCTTATTTCCTTTGTCAAGCATATGTTCTCGCCTAGTGGCATTACATTTGTGCATTTATACCATTCTTGCTTCTGATTTTAGAAAGTCTATCTAAGTATCACTACCTATGTTGGCAATTTGTAGTATCTCCTATGTGTTATAGTTGGTAATCTCATAGCTTCAGGTTTTATATTTGGAGTTTCAATTTATTTTTTATTGATATTGTATGTATAATGGGAAGGGAGATATTCTACTCTCCTATTTATATCAAATATTTCCAATACTGGTTGTTGGAAGAGTTTGGCCTTCCTGTCATGTGTTCTTGGCATCATTTTAAAATAACATTGTTCATACTAGTGAATTACTTTCTTGGTGAGTATTCTAGTACAATATCTATATGTCTATTTTAATGGCAGATCTATGTTGTTCTGATTACAATAGCTCTACTTTGCACTACATTTTAAAGTCATAATATGATGTTTCTAGGGTTTTAGATTTGCTTGTTTGTTTTTCTCTCTGGAGTATTTTTTTCCTAAGGGTCATGTGGGCTATTGTGGATAAATTTTAGAATTGTTCCCTTTTGGCATTTCTGTGGAAAAGTCATTCTTTGATTTTAATTGAACTAAGCCTATATGTTACTTTGTTTGGTACCTCTATTTTATCTTTATTCTTTAAAGTAAACATTAGAGGGACAGGATTCCTATGTTTTTATAGTCTTATAATTTTTATAATCTCTTCCAGACTGCAATGAACAACCCAGGTTGGCTTAATATTTGATGAATGATAAATACATTTCCTTCTTTTCTACCCCCATGAGAATAATTTTCTTACTACACATAGAACTCAGTTATATTTTTCTTACGATCCCGAGTAACTTTCTGTCAGGTGTACAACTATAAAAGCAGACACTTCGGTCACCAACAGTTATTCAAAAATCCAAATTCTTTTCCAACATTGGTATTTCCAGGAATGTAACTGTAACTGGGGAAAACCTTCATTGTAGAAAGTTTCAGGCCTCTACTAGATCTATACCTGGAGTCCTCACTTATTTAAAAGAGTAATAGAAATCTTTGAAATTTACAGCATTATAGAATATGACAAGTGTCTTCCTTAGTAATGGATTATATCCTTTAAATATCAAAATATAATTTTGATTATTTTTGAAGGTTCATTTGGGAAGGCCTTGACATTTTAGATGGCCCTAATTCCTTTTCATGCTTTACCTCTTCTGTGGATTTAATAAGAAAGCTGCCTCTTTTCCATACCTGTATACCTTGCCCACCACGATATACTGTGTCCCCTGTCACTGGAAGCTTCAATAAATATTTTTCCTTATGCTGCTTTTATCAAATAATTTGTCAGAGTAAAAAGACAACACAGTGTCTGGTGGGAGCTATGGGACAATTAGATTAATGCTAGTGTTTTATACCAAACTGAATAATACCTGTAATTTAATTCATAGTGTGTGGTTTTATGCCTTGATTTGTTGTAAAAATCTAAGTCTTCAGAACAAAATGCCCTTTGTTGTAACCGAGCATCTGTCTTTCTAGTACAGACCACTTCTGAATATAGCAGAGCCCTTGCAGACAATGGCAGCTATGACCTAATTGATGGAGTTGCTTGCCTTGAATCAAATGACAATTCTCACTGTCCTGTGCTGTATTATAAGAATGAGGAATTATCAGCATCTGGTTTTACTGTGGGTCTGTGGGAATTAGCAAGATAATTACTATTGTGAGTAAACTTGAAATGGTAAATGTCCAGTTAATGTTTGCTACAATAGTGTTATAAACATTTATTTCCAAGAGATAACATTTAACATTCATCTGGAGGAGACAACAACTGGGGAAATTAACATGCCAAGATGACTACATTAGTATTTTAAGTAGTGCCGGGAATAGAACAGATAAATATATGGATCACTGTTCTCGGAGCCACTGCAATAAGAACAACAGAAGACAAGCATTGGGGATAAAGGGGTGTACTGGAGGTTACTCCTATACACAGGGGAGTCTGACTAGGATATGAGCTCAATATTTGAAGTTTAGTCGAAGAAATTGTTTAAGAATTTAAATGGGTTTTATATAAGATTTTGCCTTTTTGAGGAAGAATACATTTTCTTTTCAAGCACTCATCAACTTCAATCTGATTCCATGAACTACAGCTCACCAATGCCAAGATAGCATTTATAAAGCATTTATAAACTTTATACTGACATAGAGCTCCTATTTTCTGCCTTCCTTCTTTCCTTCCATCTTTTCATACCTCCTTCTTTCCATCCTTTCATCCTACCTTCCTTCTTCCCTTTCTTCCTTCCCTCCCTCCTTTCTTCTTTCTTTCCTTCCTCCTTTCCCTTCTCTCTTCCTTATTTCTTTTTGTCTTTTATAGTATGATAGTTTTAATTTGTGTATTTTACATCCCTGACAATTTCCCTTCTCTCTTTTCCTCCAAGCTCCTCCCATCCCACTTCCACCCTCTCATTTCAATCCTCCTACATTTTTGTTTTACAGAAAACAGGATGTCTCACATTGCTATCAACCAGCCCTAGAATATCAGGTTGTAGTAAGACTAGGCACATCTTCTCACTGGGCTTTCTGATATTAAGGCTACAAGAGAAAGCCCAGTGGGATCAAAGGGTCCCAAAGTGAGATACCAGAGTCAGAGATGGACTCTGCTACAACTGTTTGGAGTATCACATGAAGACCAAGCTACACTAATGTAATATATGTGCAGAGGGCCTAGGTTAGTCCCATACATACTCATTGGTTGGTAGTTCAGTCACAGTGAGCACCTTTGGACACAGGCTAATTGATTTTGTCTGTTTTCTTATAGTGTCTTTGACTTTTACATCCTTTCTTCCTCCTCTTCTTCAGGATTACCCAAGCTCCAGCTGATGTTTGCCTGTGATTTCTGCATCTCTTTTCATCACTTGCGGGGTGAAGCTTCTCTGCTGCTGATTATCCTAAACTCCTGTCTGCAAGTATAGCAGAATATAATTAGTAGTATCAGGAAAGGGTTCTCTCTCATGGAATAGATATGAAGCTATACCAATATTTGTTGGATTCCTTCAATTTCTGCTCCATCTTTATCCTGGCACATCTTGTAGGCAGAGCAAATTTTAGTTCAAAGGGTTTGTGGTTGCATTGGTGTACCAATCGCTCTACTGCGATTCTTGCCTGTTTACAAGAAACGGCAAGTCAGGCTCCATGTCTACAATTGCTAGGAGTCTTAGGATCACCCTCATAGATTCTTGAGAAATTTTATTGCCCTAGATTTATAACTCATCCCAGAGTTGCTTTCCATCCTTGATTCCAGTTGTCTTTCCTAAATACTCTGTGTCTGTCCTCCCTCAACCTGATCCCTCCTTTTCCAACCCACATCATTCACAGTCCCCTCACCCAATCAATCCACAATGTCTATTCTATTCCCTTTACTTAGTGATATTTTCAAGTCCCTCCTTGATCCCTTCTTGTTACTTAGCTGGTTTGTGTCTGTATCTACTTATAAATGAGTACATAACATGCTTGTATTTCTGAGTCTGGATTATATATCTCAGGATGATCTTCTCTAGTTCCATCCACTTGCCTGCAACTTTCATGACATCATTGTTTTGTTTGTTTGTTTTAATACCTAATGGGGTTATTTATTTATTTATTTATTTACTTATTTATTTTGTCTAAATGTAGTACTTATTATTTTTTTAAAAAAAAATCATTCTTCCATTGAGAGACATCTAGGTTGTCTTCAGTTTCTATTATGAATAAAACTAATAAAAACATATTTGAGCAAGTGTCCTTGTGGTATAGTGAAACAGTTTTGGGTATATGCCCAGGAAAGAAATAGATGGGTCTGGATGTAGATGATTCCCAATTTTCTAAAAACCTGCAAATTGATTTTGAAACCGGCTGTACAATTTTTTTCACTCATACCAGCAATGGAAGAGCATACCTCTGGCTTCACATTATGACCAGCATGAGCTATCCATTGAGTTTTTGATGTTAGCCATTCAGATGGACATAAGATGGGAGCTTGGAGTGATTTTGATTTGCATATCACTGAAGGCTAAGGAGGCTGAGCATTCCTTTAAGTGCTTCTTGGCCATTAGTCCTTCTTCTGTTGAGAATTCTCTATTTAGACACACACTCCATTTGTTAATTGGATTTTTTGGTTTGTTGATGTCTAATCTTTTTAGTTCACTATATATTTTGTATATCAACCCTCTGTCATATGTGTAGTTGGTGAAAATACTCTCTAATGTACCTTGATGATTTTTTATTTTTAAATTATCCTTTTCTTTACAGAAGTTTATCAGTGTCAACAAGTACTATTTAATAGTTGTTGATCTTAGAGTCTGCACAGTTGGTGTTCTGTTCAGGAAAATTGTCTCCTTTGGCAGTATACTCCCATTTTCTTCTATCAGGTCCAGTGTTTCTGCTTTTACATTGAGGTCTTTGTTCAACTTGGACTTGAGCTTCTTTGCCAGATGATAGATAAGGACCTATTTGGATTCTTCTACATGTAGACATCCAAATTGATGAGCACCATTTGTCTACATTTCTCCCCTCAGTTTGTAAAATTTTGTTTCACAGACTTCACTTAAGGGTGGGTGTCCTGCATGTCTGTAAACACATAGCTCAAGACTGATGTACTTCTTAGACTTTCTTTGTGTGCACAGGCTTTGTGGCTGCTCCTGTTTTCTTTATCCAACTAAGTATTAATTTATTCTTGTAGGAAAACTACATTTTTAAGAAAAATATTCCCTATAAAATTTGAATAGCTAAAACTGGCCTGATGGTTTGTTTTGGAAGCATGAGGACTTGCCTGAGTTCACAACTCTAGGATGCATGAAAAACCTGCCTTAGCACCACACAATGCATTTGTAATTCCAGTATCAAGGAGATAGTGACAGACAGCTCTAGAGGGATCACTGACTATGCAGTCTTGCCTGCTTGCTGAGCAGCATATCTTTAAAAGGCCCCTTATCAGAAAAAGAGGACAATGATATCTGAAGAATGATGGCTAAGTTTGTCCTCTATGCCCCACTTATATACACATCTGTGCATACGTGTTAACTCTTCTCCACACAGACACAAACATGCATGTGTGCAAATAGAGATAAAAGAGGTAATAAAATGACTTATTTTAATCCAATTATATTGAATATGAGTATTCATATCTGTCATTCTATATTTTATTAATTTTATAAAAATTCAATAAATGAGAGAAAGTTGCTACAGGCTATTTTGAACTTTAGCTTCATTTCACCAGGATAGAGGTAATGTATTTCCATTACAGGCCCTGAAAGAGGTGTGTGGAATTGTCTCTTTTTTTCTTTTTGTGGAATGTCATAGGGAAACAGCATTAAAAATCCTGCTCTTCTTAGCAATGATAACTGTACATTGCACAAGTATCCAAGGCTGATTTATAATAGAGAAACTCACTTTGTACCTTTTTCTTCTACTTCTATGAATTCAGTTTGCTAGTTTGAACCTCTGGGAAAGAAAAGCATCCATTTAGTTTTTATGTCCACTTGTGGAAAGTTTAATAACTTTTATTTCATTGTATGATTGTAGTCATTAAATGCCTTTACATAATAGGAGTAACATCCACCAACCCTCTATTTTATGTTGTTGCTTTATAACTTTCAGAAAGTGTTTGCAACACTTTCAAATAATTGACATTTTATTTTAGGGTGTGGCCCTTATTTCTTTATATTTATTAAATTTAGTCTTACATATCTGTCACATTTAGAAACTTTCTTCCCTACATATATTTTTGTATATTGTATTTGATGCTATAAGTTTTATTAAAGTTCTGTCTTCTAACAGACCCTCTGCATCTACCAAGACTTTAAGCATTTTATTCCTTTTTGATACAGCAACATTGATTATATGCCACTTGGAAACCAGCATTATGAACTAGTTTATGTGCATGTGGACACAGTGTCTCTCAGAGAAATCCATCAACTCTTCAGAAGCAGGATTCTCTTGCTTTTAAGATTCATTTGAACTTCGGGCATTTTCTATTGGAAATGGGTACCTTCTATTTCTGCCATAGGGCCTACAGGAACCTTCACTAGGTATCTAAAGATGCTTTTACTGTGTCTTCATTCACATACAAAATCCTGGTCCTTTTTGTCCTGTTCTAGACATTTTTAGTTATAGACAAAAAGAATCCAAGGCCTAAGCAAAGGCTAGAAAATAAGGACTCAGCTCAATATGTTATCTCTCTTATTTCTAAACATATCCTACTGCTTCAGATGATGGTGGCTATGGGTATAACCTTTTCACACTCCTCACATATCTTTGCACAGACAGATGTATCCTTCTTTCCTTCCTGTTATATCTAGACTGTATGTTTGTTCCAAAGAGGAAATAAATGAGGTAGTCTTCTGTTCTACTCTTATGCAACTACAAACAGCACTGCATCAAATCAATGGGTTTAAAAGAAATTAAGTTGGAAAAACAAGAGCAAAGATAGATATGGGAAAATTAGAATGAGGGGAATTAAGGGTAATTATGATCAAAAATATTGTGTGCATATATAAAATAATTAATTTGAAAAAACAAATGCAAAATTATTGTTGAAAATAAAAGTACATTGACACAAAGAGGCCTAGTATTCAAGAAGGAGCAAAAATACAAAGTGACATGGAAGTTCATCATGCTATTGAGGTCAGCATGGTGTAGAAGCTCATAAGGATGCTTTCTCAAGACATAGACCATTAGGTTACTTGGAGAATAAGTATAAGGTACTTGATGTCTGGCACACATAATTGAAAAGAAACAAAAACTCTTAAATCTGTCTACAAGCAACAGATGTGCTGTATTACCTGGGAGCAAAGAAGGGCTGAGACTTTATCAAAACTTTATTGTCGATTTCCTGAACAGGAATGAAAGGGCCATTGATTTTTCTGAGACTATTTTGTATTTGTACTTAACTGGTACTCTACAAAAGATTATTCTCTTTAAAAACACTTTTGCTCTTTGCATAGGAAATAAACAGCAGTTTCTTAATAATGTTGTTTAACTGAGGTATAATCCCTGGCAAGAGAGTTATTCCTTCCAGTTATCCCATGGTATCCCCACCTGGACAGAAGGTCCCTCATTCCCCTTTGTGGCTGTATCAGTCTCAGAACTGCATGATTGTAGAGGAAGTTTAAAACAGCAAAATAGCTGCTCTGGAAAGGGATCACACCCAATGGCCTTGTGGATCTGTATGAATCAGTCAGAATGCAGATATTCCCTGGATTATAGTATTATCTCGCTGGAACACCCACAAACATGTAGTGTACACTTTAAATTCTTAGTTCTGAAGGTAGGGTTAGTTTATAGAAGGAAGCAGTCATATTTGAAAGTAGGGTCTATTTGAAGGGCAGAAGTGATGAATCAGAGAACAATTTGACAGAATGAGTTGGAGAAAATTTATGTCCAACTTGCATGAAAAAAGAGGAAGGATAAGCTACTTAAGAGAAATGAGAGAGAGAAAGATGTGGTGTGTGTGTGTGTGTGTGTGTGTGTGTGTGTGTGCATGTATAGCAGATTTACCAGGGCAATTTTCTAAAGAAAGGTTGCAGAGAGATAAGCTAAACACAGGTAAAGACAGAATGAACCAAAGAATGAGAAGGAGCTAGAAAATGAGAATATATTGCCAAAGTTAATATGAAGTCAAACAGAATACTTCAAGAAGCTGAATTAAATCACTTGCCTAGGAATATTAGATTGTATGGAGGCTTGAAGCTTCCAGGCCTAGACCTAGGGATATATAGAACACGGAAAAATGCTCTGGATCCAGCCAAACTTTTGTATTCACACATCTTGGGTACAGCTCTCATCTCATCCCATTATCTGATGAAATTAAAGTGTCATTAGGACATGATATTAGTAGTATAAACAATGTTCAAAATTACACATTCCTCAGTTCTGAAATGTTGTCTTTTTCATAGGTGTGAACTGCCTTGGATATTACTTGATGGGAGTGGAAGATTAGAGGTATGAGCTTGAACTGGATTGTGCTACCACCAGCAAGTATGGTTTTCCAAAGATTATAGTTTACAAGTATACAAGTCTCTAGAATATATGTCAGTATTCCCTTTGAAAACTTGGCTATCCCTTTAACTTTCCAGAGAAAAGTAATGAAAATAATGTATGGACAGTGTCTGAGAAATAGTCAGTATGAAATAAGATTTGTTTCTGCCTTTTCACATATTTCATGAAAGGAAGGGTATATCAAAAATGGTTTCTTTGAAGCTTGGGTGTAGAGGACTAAGTAAAACAGTGAAATCTGGAAAGAAACATGGGTGGATTTATTAAATACAGGGTACAAGGTGAGCGAGCTTTTGATTGAAGGAAGACATGAAGTTAAAGGGGGGAATTCCTCCAGAAAACCCAACTTTATAAATGGAGAAAGCTGCTAGGTCATAAAATTGTTTATTTACTTTTTTGCTTCATACTTCTCTTGAAAATTCTCATCATTCAAATAGATTTGAAGTTTCTTAACATCATTGACCAAGAAAATCATTTAAATGCTCAAACTAACTCTTATTAAAAGAAAGCAAGGAAGGAAGAAAGGAAGGAAGGAAGGAAAGAAGAAAGAAAGAAAGAAAGAAAGAAAGAAAGAAAGAAAGAAAGAAAGAAAGAAAGAAAGAAAGAAAGAAAGAAAGAAAAAAGAAAGAAAGAAAGAAAGAAAGAAAGAAAGAAAGAAAGAAAGAAAGAAAGAAAGAAAGAAAGAAAGAAAAGGAAGAAAGGAAGATGGTACTAAGTAAATACTTAGTGAAGGGGTAATTGCTTGCAGAGCATCCAGCAAAGTCTGCTAGGGATGAGACTTTCTTTGCTCATAGCCAACCAGTTCAATCTCATTAAACAGTACCAGGACTTAAAAACAGTCCCCACCCCTTCCATGGTGCACAGGATTACTTTAAGCATATTTGAAAGGCATTACTTATTTCACTCATTTTTACTCAATCCATTATTTATTTTATTCATCCTAATTCCATCTCGTAGAGGGTTGTGAATCCAGGAAAAAAATGAGTGGTATAGAATTTATTTTCAGTATTTTATTTAATACATAAAAGCAGGGAGAAAAGGAAATAAAAACTAAAAGTGTGAGCAGATAATAGGAAAGAAATCCTAAAATCTGTTCTCATATCAAAAGGCCGTCCTTTGAATTTACTCACATTTTATAAGTTACAAGCAAATATCCATTTTACAATGTTATCATTCATTTTTATAAGAATGTACAAATAAAATAATAAAACTTTTGCTCACCACACACATATGTATGTATATATACATACATATATATATATAAAACAAAGTTGCAAAATTATTCAGTCTAGTTGAGATTTGGAAGAGGGGTTGTAAGTCTTAAATTATTTGGAGGATAGCATATGCAAACTTGGAGTTTGCCAAGGAATTTGGAGTTGGCCTCATCAAGGAATTTGCCATCCAGCTTGATAACCTAAGTTCAATCCCTGAGACCCTAATGGTGGAAGAGAGAACAGAATCATGAAAGTAGTCCTCTGATCTCCACCATACTAATGCTGTGGTATGCATGCATATGCCAATATATACAGGTATACACACACTGACACACACACACACACACACACATACACACACACACGTGCACATCTGCATGCACACAGCATGTGCACAAACATACACATGCACACACACATATACATATATACATTAAGAAAATAAAAGTGTGATCCCATTCATAAAAAAAGGAAATGAAATGAATTAAAAGCACTAAACATATGTTCTGCCTTATTATGCAAAGGATCAGAAATTGCAGTGCCAAGTAGCATGGAGTGAAATATCTGAGATTGTGAAAATAAATAAATATTCCCACCTTTACAGTATTCCCTCTGGTATTATGTCATGAAATGATACTTAAGCAATTGTGCTCTGTGGCACACCTGGA
This sequence comes from Apodemus sylvaticus, assembly GCF_947179515.1. NCBI lineage: Eukaryota > Metazoa > Chordata > Mammalia > Rodentia > Muridae > Apodemus > Apodemus sylvaticus. Next base: position 159,160,059 of record NC_067472.1, on the reverse strand, counting down.
AATGAGTCAATACCAATATCCAACCAGACATACAAATGTCAGAAGATATAGCATTTCTGTTAGTGATTAAAACTGAAAACAATAGTGCATGGAGAAGGCAGGAGAAAAATGCCTAAGTTTCTCAATGTGTAAATTCATAAAATATTTTGCTTTTGTTCCTGAAGTAGGGTGAGAAAAAGGGGAGGCTGAAAATTGACATTTTCACCTAAGAATGAGTGTGCAGAGTGTGACCCTGATCCTGTGATGTCCTTGACATATTAGTTGAGAACATTTGCCTAGTTAAAGTAATTTTACATAAAGAATTATTGTTAATACTGTTATTTTTCACAAGACATAATATTTAGTGTGGTGGTTTGAACGTGAATCCCCCCTATAGACTCATAGATTAGAATTCTTGGTCACCAGTGAATAGAACCATTTAAAAGGATTAGTAGATGTGGCCTTGGTAGAGGAAGCATGTCCCTGGGACTTGCTATTTCCAAAATACCATTCCAAGCTTAGGGTCTCTCTTCTCCTGCAACCTACAAATCTGGATGTAGAACTCTAGTGTATTTCCAAGCACCATTTTTACTTGCATGCTGCCATGTCACCTCCTATGAATACTGGACTAAACCTCTTAAACAGTAAGGAAGCTCCAATTAAATGCTGTTTTCTTATAAGAGTTGCAGAAGTCATAGTGTCTCTTAACAATACTAGAACATTGACTAAGATATGCATCACATTTTTAGTAGTATATATTTTCCAGAGTCTACTTCTTCCCGTATTTTTACAAAAAAGAGTGCTTAGTTAAAGAGTACACCCATTTGGAGGAAGTCATTTCAACAGCATCTTTATGATATAAACTATGAGTTCTTCCTTTAACATGAACCAAAACAGAAAGAGTTAGAACTTAAAGATCAGCATATAACAATATGTTCCTATCTCATGTCATAACTGTAGCTTCATTCTTCATGGTTTACTGCTGATTCAGGCAACTGATCTTGGCAAGCTGTTCTTCCTCCATGTCATTTTCTCTAGAATCTTACTGTGACTTTTTGAGGTATCAAATCACTGGATGCTGAACTCAGAAATCTAAAGTATTATATTTTCATAAAGAAGCAATATGCATATATTTTATTCGCACATGAGCTGTGAGACTTGGGCGTCTAAGAGCTCTGATTTTCCTCCCTTCTCCCATGCCTTAACATCTCACTACTTCATTTTGATGTGTAGTGACCACTGAGGGTTTAAAGATGTGGCTCCATGTTTCAGTGAAGACTCAAGTCATAATTACTGGATTCCAAGACAAGATGTTCTGCTATTTGGTTCATTTAGTTTCTAACTTGGTGTCTATAGATTTTTCCTGTCTAAAACCATAGAATATATTAATGTAATGAGACTCCTCATTCTTTTGTCTTAAGAATCCTTTAACTGTGAGATTAGCTTTTCCAGAATTCAATACTTTTCAAATAAAATACTGTGAACATTGCTGTGATTTTCTTGTGAAGCTAAATACTTACTATATGAAGTAATACTATATGAAGCTAAAGACTTACTATATGAAAAAAATCTGTTTCTTGTTGTATTTTGGTTAAGCTACTGAAGACAAAACTGTAATCCGTATCAGAGATTAGCAGGGAACTCTGCTCCATAAGCCAACAAATCTCTCCTTACATGGAGCAGACAAAGCTATCTGCCTTAAGTATCAAAGTGAATACTGTAGACTTACCATTTTCAGTACTTTGATGAATAATTTAAAAAGCAATGCAATAAAGCACAAAGCATAAATAAATGATGTGATGTGTAAGTATTTGTAAGACTTCTAAGCTAAAAGAATGTGTTAGAAAGATTGTCTCCTTCAATAAAAGCACAAATAACTTCAAGCAGTGCTATGGAGTACTTTGGGAAATTATTCTTTAATTTTTCTGGGTAATGGCAATTAGTTGGTCATCTCTGATTTCCGGCTTTTGAATATTGTTCTACAGAAAGAGAAATATCATTAATAGTAAGTTACTATAAAATAGGTTGTATCTTTCACTGTAGAAGAAATATATTCTAGGTTTCAACTGTAGAATATTTATGTGAGAACAGGTGAAAACATTTGACTACAACTACATCAAAACCTGATTAAGTGAATAATACCTACTTTGATCTTTTAGCTTTCTGTCATAGGTAAAACTATGTAAAATATGATCATATCCAAAGAATAACCTTCAGTAAGAAAACAGATATGAATCTTGTTTATTAGAAATCTACTGTAATTGTAGTTTGTATAGAAGAAGAGTCAGTGGGTCAGAAGAACTAGGGAGAAAAGTCAGCATTCAGTGTTTGTTGCTCTTATACAGGACAAAAGATTGCTCCTTTGAATCTATAGCTCTGGGCAGCAGCAGCGGCGGTGGCAGCTGGTCCAGCAGAAGGGCCATCAACAGTGGAACCAAGAAGCCACATCAGAACTCTGCCTCCCGCCATTCAGTTACAAGAGTCTCTCCGCCCTCTTGGATCTCGGACACCAGAGAGATCAGACAGACTGAGGTACACAAATATAACCCAAGGCCAACATCACGGGGCTCTAAGCCCAACGGGCGTTGGCCTGCACCCAGGCCCTGGCCTGTTCGGGGGGCCATCGGTGTGCAAACCAGGCCAGGAGGTTGATTGCCCGGCTGGTGCACACTCCTCCATTTTGACTACAGGATGCCAGAGAGTCCTAGCAGGCAAAGTCAGCTAAGAGTCATAGCCCGAGGCTAACATAGCAGGGGGTCTAAGACAGACGGCCTTGGACTGACCCCAGGCCCTGGGCTGCTCCGTGGGCCATCTGTGTGCCAACCCAGCCAGGAGGTTGTTAGCCCAGCAGACTCTCCCTGCACTTTCAGGGAGTGCACGCACGCCTCCATCCTGGCCACCTGACAGAATCAATTAACACTCAAAGCCCAAGGGGAACTTTGCTTGGGCCTTAGCCTGCCAGGCTTTTGCCTAGACTCAGGGCCTCAGCAGCTAGGCTAGCCTTGTGTGCACCAACCTGGTTGGGAGATAGGCTGCCCATCAGAGTGACCAGCACTCAGAAAAGGTACCGCAGCAGCATTGACCATCAGCACTCACTGAAGGAGCAAACAGGCACCCCCTGGTTGACACAGACAACCTAGGGCAAGGCACACTAGGGCTGCAGGGACAGGAGCCCTGCACAAGAGGAGGGCAGCACATTAGCAATATGTAACAGGGGAAACCCAGCCATCCAGTGTTGCAGAAATAGCCATATAGCCCCACAGGAGGCACAAATACCAGTCAGAGACAATACCAACTAACACCAGAAATAACAAGATGGCAAAAAGCAAACACAGGAACGCTACTAACAGAAACCTAGGCAATATAGCAGCATCTGAACAAAGCTCTCCAACATCAGCAAGCCCTGATTATGCAAAAACACCAGAAAAACAAGATTTGGATTTAAAATCACTGTTCATGATGCTGCTAGAAGAACACAAAAAGGACATAAATGAATCTCTTAAAGAAATAAGGGGAACATGAATAAGCTAGAAACCCGATTAATGGAAACACAAAAATCACTTAAAGAAATTCAGGAGAATAAGGTTCAAGAGATAGAAGCCAATAAAGAAGAAACACAAGAACAACTTAAAGAAATGCAGGAGAAAGTGAGTCAAACAGGAGAAGTCATGAAAGAGGAAACACAAAATTTTCTTAAAGAATTACAGGAAAACACAAACAAGCAAGTGAAGGAGCTAAGCAAAACCATCCAAGATCTAAAATCAGAAGTAGAAACAACTAAGAAATCACAAAGGGAGACAACTTTGGAGATAGAAAACCTTGAGAAAAAATCAGGGGCCATAGATGCAAATATCAACAACAGAATACAAGAGATGGAAGAAAGAATCTCAGATGCTGAAGATACCATAGAAACCATTGACTCAACAGTCAAAGAAAATGCAAAATGCAAAAAGCTTGTGCCCCAGAACATCCAGGAAATCCAGGACACAATGAGAAGATCAAACCTAAGAATTATAGGTATAGATGAGAGTGAAGATTTACAACTTAAAGGGCCAGCAAATATCTTCAACAAAATTATAGAAGAAAACTTTCCCAACTTAAGAGAGAGATGCCCACGAATATACAAGAAGCCTACAAAACTCCAAACAGACTGGACCTGAGCAGAAATACCTCTCATCACATAATAATCAAAACCCCAAATGTACTAAACAAAGAAAGAATAAAGAAGAAAATTAAAGGCAGTAGGAGAGAAAGGCCAAGTAACATATAAAGGAAGACCTATCAGAATCACACCGGACTTCTCACCAGAGACCATGAAAGCTAGAAGATCCTGGCCAGATCTCATGCAGACTCTAAGAGAACACAAATGTCAGCCAAGACTACTATACACAGCAAAACTCTCAATAACAATAGATGGAGAAACCAAGATATTCCATGACAAAACCAAATTTACACAATATCTTTCTACAAACCCAGCTCTACAAAGAATAATAGGAGGAAAACTCCAATACAAGGAGGGAAATGACACCCTGGAAAAGTAAGATAGTTACCTTCTTTCATCAAACCCAAAAGAAGATAACCACTCAAATATAAAAATAACATTGAAAATGACAGGAAGTAATAATCACTACTCCTTAATATCTCTTAACATCAATGGACTCAACTCCCCAATAAAAATACATAGACTAACATACTGGATAAGGAAACAAGACCCTACATTTTGCAGCATACAGGAAACACACCTAATTGTCAAAGACAAAAACCACCTTAGAGTAAAAGGGTGGAAGACAATTTTACAAGCCAATGGTCTCAGGAAATGAGCCTGAGTAGCCATTCTAATATCAGATAAAATTGATTTTCAACCTAAAGTCATCAAAAGAGATACAGAAGGGCACTTCTTGCTGGTCAAAGGAAAAATCCACCAAGAAGAACTTTCAATTCTGAACATCTATGCACCAAATGCATACATAAAATGAACTTTACTAAAGCTCAAAGCACACATTTCACCCAACACGATTATTGTGGGTGACTTCAAGACTCCACTCTCCTCAATGGACCGATCAGGAAAACAGAAACTAAACAGGGACACAATGAAACTAATTGAAGTTTTGGACCAATTGGACTTGACTGATATTTATAGAGCATTCCACCCTAAAACAAAAGAAAATACCTTTTTCTCAGCACCTCATGGCACCTTCTCCAAAGTCGACCATATAATTGGTCACAAGACAGTCCCCAACAAATATAAAAAGATCGAGCTAATTCCATGCCTCCTATCAGATCACTATGGAGTAAGAGTGGTGTTCAATGGCAACAAAAACGACAGAAGGCCCACATACACATAGAGGCTGAACAATAATCTACTCAATGACACCTTGGCCAAAGAAGAAATAAAGAAAGAAATCAGAGACTTTTTAGAATTTAATGAAAATGAAGGCACAACATACCCAAATCTTTGGGACACAATGAAAGCGGTGCTAAGAGGAAAACTCATAGCCCTGAGTGCCTCCAAAAAGAAAATGGAGAGAGCATACATTAGCAGCTTAAGGAACACCTGAAAGCCCTGGAACAAAAAGAAGCCAATTCACCCAGGAAGAGAAGACAAGAAATCATCAAACTCAGGGCTGAAATCAGTCAAGTGGAAACAAAGAGAACCATACAAAGAATCAATGAATCCAGAAGCTGTTTTTTTGAGAAAATCAACAAGATAGATAGACCCTCAGCCAGACTGACCAAAGGGCAGAGAGAAAGTATCCAAATTAACAAAATTAGAAATGAAAAGGGGGATATAACAACAGAAACTGAGGAAATTAAAAAAATCATCAGATCCTACTACAAAAGCCTATACTCAACACAACTGGAGAATCTGGAGGAAATGGACAATTTCCTAGACAGATACCAAATACCAAAATTAAATCAGGATGAAATAGATCATCTAAACAGTCCCATAACCCCTAAAGAAATAGAAGGGGTCATAGAAAGCTTTCCAACCAAAATAAAGCCCAGCACCAGATGGCTTCAGCACAGAATTCTATCAGACCTTCAAAGAATACCTAATACCAATACTCTTCAAACTGTTCCACAAAATAGAAACAGACGAAACACTACCCAATTCCTTCTATGATGCCACAATTATGCTGATACCAAAACCACACAAAGATCCAACAAAGAAAGAGAACTTCAGACCAACTTCCCTTATGAACATCGTTGCAAAAATACTCAATAAAATTCTTGCCAACTGAATCCAAGAACACATAAAAACGATCATCCACCATGTTTAAGTAGGCTTTATACCAGGGATGCAGTGTTGGTTCAATATACAGAAATCCATCAATGTAATACACTACATAAACAAACTCAAAGAAAAAAACCACATGGTCATTTCATTGGATGCTGAAAAAGCATTTGACAAAATTCAGCATCCTTTCATGCTTAAAGTCTTGGAAAGAACAGGAATCCAAGGCCCATACCTAAACATATTAAAAGCAATATACAGCAAACCAGTAGCCAACATCAAACTAAATGGAGAGAAACTTGAAGCAATCCTACTAAAATCAGGGACTAGACAGGGCTGCCCCCTTTCTCCTTATCTTTTCAATATTGTACTTGAGGTACTAGCTTGGGCAATTAGACAAGATAAAGAGGTAGAAGGGATACAAATTGGAAAGAAAGACGTCAAACTATCATTATTTGCAGATGATATGATAGTCTACCTAAGTGACCCAAAAAACTCCACTAGAGAACTCCTACAGCTGATAAACAACTTCAGCAAAGTGGCAGGTTATAAAATCAGCTCAAGCAAATCAGTAGCCTTCCTATACTCAAAGGGTAAGCAAGCTGAGAAAGAAATTAGGGAAATGACACCCTTCACAATAGCCACAAACAGTATAAAGTACCTTGGGGTGACTCTTACCAAACATGTGAAAGATCTGTATGACAAGAACTTCAAGAGTCTGAAGAAGGAAATAGAGGAAGACCTCAAAAAATGGATAAACCTCCCATGCTCATGGATAGGCAGGATTAATATAGTTAAAATGGCCATTTTAAAACCATATACAGATTCAACGCAATACCCATCAAAATCCCAACTCAATTCTTCATAGAGTTAGAAAGAGCAATTCTCAAATTCATCTGGAATAACAAAAAACCCATGATAGCTAAAACTATTCTCAAGAACAAAAGAAATTCTGGGGGAATCAGTATCCCTGACCTCAAGCAATATTACCGAGCAATAGTGTTAAAAACTGCATGGTATTGGTACAGTGACAGGCAGGAGGATCAATGGAACAGGATTGAAGATCCAGAAATGAACCCACACACCTATGGCCACTTGATCCTGGACAAAGGGGCTGAAAACATCCAATGGAAAAAAGATAGCCTTTTCAACAAATAGTGCTGGTTCAACTGGAGGTCAGCATGCAGAAGAATGTGAATTGATCCATCCTTGTCTCCTCGTACTAAGCTCAACTCCAAATGGATCAAGGACCTCCATATAAAGTCAGACACTCTAAAGCTAATAGAAAAGAAATTGGGGAAGACCCTTGAGGACATCGGTACAGGGGGAAAGTTCCTGAAAAGAACACCAATAGCTTATGCTCTAAGATCAAGAATTAACAAATGGGACCTCATAAAATTACAAAGTTTCTGTAAAGCAAAGGACACCATCAAAAGGACAAATCGGCAACCAAGTAATTGGGAAAAAATCTTCATCAACCCTTCATCAGAGAGAGGGCTAATTTCCAATATATACAAAGAACTCAAGAAGTTAGACCCCAGAAAACCAAATAACTGTGTTAAAAATGGGGTACAGAGTTAAACAAAGAATTCTCACCTGAAGAACTTCGGATGGCAGAGAAACATCTTAAAAAATGCTCAACTTCACTAGTCATCAGGGAAATGCAAATCAAAACAACCCTGAGATTTCACCTTACACCAGTCAGAATGGCTAAGATTAAAAACTCAGGAGACAGCAGATGTTGGCTAGGATGTGGAGAAAGAGGAACACTCCTCCACTGATGGCGGGGTTGCAAATTAGTACAACCACTCTGGAAATCAGTCTGGCAGTCCCTCAGAAAACTGGGCATGTCACTTCCGAAAGATCCTGCTATACCACTCCTGGGCATATACCCAGAGGATTCCCCAGCATGTAATAAGGATACATGTTCCACTATGTTCATAGCAGCCCTATTTATAATAGCCAGAAGCTGGAAAGAACACAGGTATCCCTCAACAGAAGAATGGTTGCAAAAAAATGTGGTATATCTACACAATGGAGTACTATTCAGCCATTAGAAACAATGAATTCATGAAATTCTTTATGCAAATGGATGGAGCTGGAGAACATCATACTAAGTGAGGTAACCCAGTCTCAAAAGATCAATCATGGTATGCACTCACTAATAAGTGGATATTAGCTTGGAAAACTGGAATATGCAAAACATAATCCATACTTCAAATGAGGTACAAGAAGAACGGATGAGTGGCCCCTAGTTCTAGAAAGACCCAGTGTAGCAGTATAAGACAAAACCAGAACAGGGAAGTGGGAAGGGATGGGTGGGAGAACAGAGGGAGGGAAGAGGGCTTATGTGACTTTTCGGGAGTGGGGAACCAGAAAAGGGGAAATCATTTGAAATGTAAATAAAAAGTATATCGAATAAAATTTAAATAAATAAATAAATAAATAAATAAATAAAAAAGGATCTATAGCTCCAATGCATAAAATGACTATTCTGGACACACAGTGGACATCTACACAAATGCACGTGCATACACACACACACACTCACACACACACACACACAGATACACACACACACACATACCTCATTCATGCATATCATACTAGCAAATTTAAAATACAGAGCATTCAACATAAGTGAAACCACACATTAAAAAAACAATAATATAAGTGTGTACACGGGAATAAATGGACCTTGTAGTATCAGGCATCCATCTGGCACCTGATGCTGAGGAAGACTGACAGCCGAGTGTTGCAGGATATTTGGTCGTACTGTGAACCTCAAGAATGTATTATTTACTGAAAAATAATCTGTTTCTAGTTGTGCTATGTATCATCCTTAGCACAAACCTTTAATTCCTCTGGCAGGAATAAAGACATATCCTTAGTACATACCTTTCATTCTAAATCATGAAGATAAATTTTGTAGAAGGAAGCACTTGTGTTTGAAAGTGATGTGTAATTGAATGGCAGAAAGAGGGACAAATCAGAGAAAGATTTGACGGAATAGGATATGCCCAAGTTTCACAAGAAAAGATGGGAAAGGGATGCTATTTAAGAGAGGTGTACAGGAAGAGATAGGGAAGAGAGGGAGGAGAGAGAGGAGGAAAGGGGGAGGAATGGGGAAAGGGAGAGGGAGAAGGAGAGAGGAGGGCTAGTTTTACTGGGACAGATATAAACATATTACAGAGAGAAAACAAGATAGACACAGGTGAAGATGGAGCAAGTCCGAGAATAAAAAGGATCTGAAAGATTATAACATATTGCCAGAGTTAATTTGAGGCCAAGTAGAGCAAACTGTTAGAGGTCAAGCTTGGAGATGAGTTCAAACTAGAATAGCTAAATTGAAGGAACCTGCTAGAGATTAGAAAGAACTGGAAAGGGGTACATTTACTTAGCAGTAAGTCTCAGAGACTGAAACATTTTAGGCCTACATAAGATTGTTTGGAGAATAAAAACTTCCAGGACCAGGTCTAGGTTAGTAGAGGGAGGCAGTAAACCTCTTGGATGACAAATATATCAGTTGAATAAATATTCACACTGCTATGTGAGCTCGGTATTTCTACCCACTGGGTAGAATTTAATGTATCTGCCTTCAAATATTAAATCCACAAACACAAGAAGACTGACTCTCTGATCCACAAACAAACGTTGGGTATCGATGCCATGTAGACATTGAGTTCCAGGCTTAAATTATCTTGTAAAAAATTGAAATGTGTCACTTTAACATTCCGGCATATGACCATGAAAGAAATAGTTTTATTCAGACTGTCTTAGTTTTTGTGCATTGTTTCTTCAAGTGTCTTGGTGCGAGTGTGTTTGTGTGTGTGTGTGTGTCGGGTACCCTCATGTTTTAAGTCATCCTGTGGATGAGTCATGGTACCAATATACTGGGCATCTTGCCCAGGCCTAATAGTACAACTTTTGTCTTATTTTGCTTTTGACATTTTTCTTCTGTGACTTTTGACTATCATTGTTAAATACTTTTCTGTCATCTATTTACTGTAGATTTGATCAAATATTAAGGTAATAAATTGCTGCATGCTTATGGACTTATATCCCCTTTCTTGTTACAAATTATTTTATTTATTTACCTTCTAGTCATTGTTCCCCCCAACTAAGTCACCCCTCCAGAGTCATCTCATTAATCTACTCCTGTAGTGGCTATTCCTGGTTATCAACTTGACTATATCTGGAATGAAAGTACAGTCTAGAATTGGAAGGCTCACCTATGATCCTAATTTGGAAGCTCAGAGATATACGTTTCTGACCTGGATCTTGGTATGGAGATCTTGAAGCTTAGTGGCTAAGACAAGGAGATCTCCGAGTTCAAGATCATTTGGGATTAAAGGCATGGATGCACAAGCCTTTAATCTGGGCCACCCCTCTGTTGGAGAACTACAGCCTTTAATCTGGGCTACACCCTCTGCTGGAGATATATAAGGACATTGGAAGAAGGAAGATTTTCTCTCACTCTTCCTTGCGTGCTTGCCTCGTGGGACTGAGAAACTGCTAGATCCTTGGACTTCCATCCACAGCTGCTGCTGACCATTGTTGGGGAGTTGGACTATAGACTATAAGTCATCGACAAATTCCCTAACTATATAGAGACTATCCATACATTCTGTGACTCTAGAGAACCCAAACTAATACAACTCCTCTCTCTTGCCTCTGAGATGGCGCTCCCCCCACCAGACCTCCCTCTTCCCTGGGACCTCAAGTCTCTCATGGATTAAGAGCACCTTCTCCTACTGAGGCTAGACTAGGCAGAACTCTGCTATATTTTTTTGCCAGGGGCCTCAGACCACGCATCATATGCTCCTGATTTGTGGTTCAGTCTCTGGAAACCCCTTAGGGACTGGGTTGGTTATAAGAGACTTTCTGTCTTTCTGTGAACAATCTCTCCCTTTCAACTTCTTTAATCAGTCCCCTAATTAAGTGTCCCTGACTTCAGTTCAATGGGTGGGTATAACTTTCTGCTTCTGTCTCAGTTTCTAGTTGGACCTCTCAGAGGACAGTCATGCCAGGTTCACGACTGTAAGCACATCATAGCATAATAGAGTCAGGCCTTGGTGTTCTCCCCCATGAAATGGATCCAAAGTTTTGTCAGTAATTGGAATGCCTTTCCTTCAGTCTCTTCTGCATTTTTGTCACTGCAGATCTTTCAGACAAGTCCAGTTTGGGGTCAGGAATTTTTACTGTGGGTTATTAATCCTGTACCTCCACTTGAAGCTCTGCCTATCTACTGGAGGTAGATTCTTCAGTTTCCCTTTCCCCAATATTGTCCATTTTGTCTAAGGTCACCCCCATTGAGTCTTGGAAGTCTCTCAAATCCCAGGTCTCTGGGACTTTCTAAAGGTCACCCACCTAACTCCTGCAGCTGCATATTTCCATTTCTTCTCTTGGCCCTCTGGGCTTCACTCCTGTCTACCCCCATATCTGATCCTGTTCCCCTTTTTCCCTTTCCCGCTCCTCTACTACCCAAGTCCCTCCCTTCTCTCCTCCTGTAATTATTTTCTTCCCACTTCTAAGTGAGATTTAAGACTCCTCACTTGGGCATTTCTGCTTGTTACACTAACAGTGGTCTGTAGGTTTTACTCTAGGTCTTCTGTGCTTTTTGACTAATATCTACTTATTGGTGAATATTTACTATGAATGTCATTTGGGGTCTTGGTTACCTCATATACATTATATTACCTAATTTCATCTATTTGCCTCCAAAATTCATGATCTCCTTGTTTTTATTAGCTTAATATTTTATCCAAATGAATAACATTTCTGTAGCCATTCTTCAGTTTAATGACATCTAAATTTTTTTTCAGCTTCTGACTATTACAAATAAGGCTGCTACTAACATGATAGAGCACATGCCCTTGTGGTATGGTGGGGAGTCTTTCGGATATGTGCCCAAGAGTAGTATAGCTGGGTCTTCAGGTAGAACTATTTCCAATTTTCTGAGGAAGAGCTACATGATTTACAGAGTGGTTGCATCAGTTTCCAATCCCGTCAGCATTGAAGAAGTATTCCTATTTCTCCACAACCTCGCCAACCTATGCTTTCACTTGTTTTTCATCTTAGCTATTCTGATTGGTGTAGGTGGAATTTAAGGGTCATTTTCATTTGCAATTTCTGATGACCAAGGACTTGAATATAAAAGACCATCCAGGGTCTGCCCCACCTGGGCATCCATTCCATATACAGCCAGCAAACCAGGGAAATGTTTGCTGATGGAAGCCTCATATGGCTGCTCCTGAGAGGCTCTGCTAGAGCCTGACAAATACAAAGGCAGATGCTCACAGCCAACCGTTGGACTGAGCGCAGGGTCCCTGATGGAAGAGTTGGAAGAGGGTCTGAAGGAGCTGAGGAGTTTGCAGCCCCATGGAGCAACAATGTCAACAGGCCAGACCCCCAGGAGCTCCCTAGACTGGATGACCAAACACAGAGTACAAGGAGCACTGGCTGAATATGTGGCAGAGGATAGCCTTGTTGAACATCTGTGGGAGGAATGGCCCGTGGGGCTGAGGGTATAATTATACACAGATTTATAGATTACTTAGTTAATGTTAACTACTGTCCTATATGTACCATTCACAAACGTCTAGGCTGCAAAAAGATAATATATCAGCTCTCAAAGTTTTTTGAGGTTAGAGGAGGTAGAGTAGTTTTTTATTCCTAAGTAAAGGCCTAAGATTTAAAGGGTGACCCTGAGAAAATAGATTCCATAAAACGACTAGATAAGATTCCCACCAGGAATTCACAGTGAAACACTTCAGAAGTATAGCAATGTAATTATTATGCAAGAATTTTGTGTTTGTTTTTGTTTCTTCTTTGACAACAACATGCTTATACAAATACACTAATCTGCAATTTCGAGGATGAGCACAAAATACACATGGTTCTGTGCCTCTCAAGGTCGTCCTCTACATGCAAAATTAAATTATTAAAACTGAAACAGGAGAAATCTCTCAAGCATACATAGTGTAATTGGTTGGTTAATTTATTAGGTGTCGATAATGCATATAATATTAGAGAGGCAGAAATTATGACTTGATTCATTGGAGATCCTTATAATTCAATTTCTTCCTCATTTACAAAGTTGTCCTTAAAAAAAAAAAAAAAGAAAGAAACTAGCTGAGCAGTGATGGTACATGCCTTTAATGCTAGCCCTTGGGAGGCAGACCAATCAGATCTGATTTCAAGGCTAACAGTGAGTTCCTGATCAGCCAGATCAGAGAGACCCTGTCTTGAAAGACCATACACACAACCCCCAAATTAAAACCACATCATTTGTTGTTTGTTATATACAACAAAGCAGAGTCAGACATACCACCAAGGATCCCTTGTGAAGAACATTACACACTGTGATGTCTATTCAAGAAGCTTAATGACCCACTCATATTGATTTCCTCTGTAAATAAAAGTGTTCAACATGAGAATGGTTCAATTTCAGAACTCTTTCAGCTGCCTGGTTTTGTGTTGCTTAAAAAGGCATGGAATTTCTTTTCTTTTCTTTTTCTTTCTTTCTTTCTTTTTTTTTTTTTTTTTGAGACAGGGTTTCTCTGTGTAGCTCTGGCTATCCTGGAACTCACTCTGTAGACCAGGCCAGCCTTGAACTCAGAAATCCGCCTGCCCCTGCCTCCCAAGTGCTAGGATTAAAGGCATGTGCCACCACCGCCCAGCGACATGGAATTTCTTACAGAGAATTGATCCTTTCTACTCTGTATTAGTATATTTGGTGTGTTTGTGTTATGTAAAAATGTAGTTTTCAAATCAGAGTGTGAATTAAAGGATAAAGGAGACTTTGTCTTAGTTCTTTCAAAGACCTTAAATAATATTTATATAATTTGTTTTTCACAAGGCCATAGCGTGGAAGGACTCAAGTGTGCATCAATGTATATGTGTACATATGTGTTCATGAATACATATGTTTGTGTATATGTGTGTAAGTGTAAAGCATGTGGGTGCAGTTATATATATGTATGTGAATATGTGGGCATATATATGTGTATGTATGTGCATGTGTATAATTTAATTTTTTAATGTTCAGTAGAAAAGATACAATAATCCTTCTTCAGAATCACATTTTTTTTATTTGTGTCTGTGTTGTAAACCCTTTTCTACAATGCATGTTGACTTAAAAGAGAAATTGTCATTTTTTTCAGAGCCCTTCTTATTTTCTTAGGCCTGAACTGAGGGTCTCATGATTTTGTGTGACTTCCTTCTTACACAATCCTGCCAGATATCACATCAGTGTGAAGTAAAAGCCATAGCTTAGGCACATCCTGTGACTCAAGACTGTGTGTCTGAGAAGATATAATCTTGAGATCCAGCTCATCTTGCCTGACTCAGAGGTACAGCCATACATTATAAACAGTGCTGTACAAGGTCAGTACATCTATTTTGTCATATAAAACTTTTTATTTCTTAACTCTTAGCATCATGTATTACTATCACCCTACCATCTATCTGTAAACAAAAGTTGCATGACTCTAGTTTTCAGTATCAAAGTGATTTGGGCTGGTTCATTTACAGAGTTTAATAATTTTTTTTTTTATTTTTGCTTAAAAAATGGAAAGAGAAAATAAAGGATAAGAGCTCCCAGCAATGCTTAGTGACTATTTTCACTGTTCTGTCTGGTTGGTAGCTTTAAGGAACATGATGCTGATGGATAGTCACAGGAGCTGTAGAAGGTATTTTATTGTCACCTGTAGGAGTGACTGGTATGGAAAAGAAAATGGCACCTGGACTGACTTACCTGAGGCGTTTACTCTTCTCAATGCTCTTTGTGAAGCTGAGCAGATATTTAATGGACTTTCAACCTTCTCTAATTTTATGCTTTGTATTTCAGAAGGCTCAAGTGAGCATTGGATATTATATTCCACTTCTGCCTATAAAACCATGTCTCCCAGTGCTTTTAGAAAGCAGAAATTTACTTCATCTCTTGATTTGTAAAATTCTGAAACATAAAGTAGCTAACATTTCTTTTCTTGTATCCAGCCAAGATTATCTAGAAGTCTTTTTTCCATGTTGTCACTTTTGTCACATTGTTTATGTGATTCATTTTTTGTAGGTGTTCTTTATGTATTTGTCTTCATTTTTAGTATTTTTCTATTATACTTAAGTTAATATAATATTGATTTTTCTAGTCATATTTTCTTTGAAATAAGATGCACCATTCAAACCGAATGATGAATTAGTTTTTAAGTGGTAAAAGATTGAAGGAAGTGAATTATCCACATGGATCATACAGAAAAACTTAAAATACATCATTGTATTTATTGAAATATATATATAAAGGGGAAAATAGATGTCAGAAGTCCACAACCTAAAACTTGTAACTTTAACTTTAATGCTTATTAAAAATTCAGAAATCTATGTCACTATGAAGCCTTTTATTCTGATCCTAGTTTCTTGTAAAGTATCAGACAGTGAAAAATAACACCATAGAAAACAAAAATCAGAGATTTTTTTTTTAACCTCAAAGATCATCCCACATAGGCAAGAAAACACATGCCAATCAGCAGGCACAGCATGTACAGGTGGAGACAGTCACAACACTTGAGCTAGCGATGCTGTAGGAATCACGGGCTCCACAGTACCTCCACTTCTCCACAGTGAATCAATTGCTCCTATATCACCTGCTACCACAATCTCATTTGAACATTGCTTCATTGAACTGACAGGGTCTCCTTCCTTCTGGGGTGCTCACCCTGTAGTGTGTCTATATTTCCCTCATCATTCCTAGGAAATACATTTTCCTCTGCAAGTAAAATGGTCAGAAGCTAGAGGTTTCCCAGACTCAATATTCTTTTCTCATCCCTTGACTCAAGTTCAGTCATGTTATGTTCTCCCTCTTCAGGCTGGAACCATCTTCAAGATTATCATATGTACTTAATTCCAAGACCTACAGTAATTTCCCTTCCTGTTAGCCTTAGTATTTATTGGATGGCCTGACCCTTGAACCTAATTGTATGTCTAGAATTGATAGCATGTGCAGCATATGGGAGCGTGCATCCACAGACCTATCAGAAAGGGTGGGGGCAGTTGTTGTGGGGACAGAGTAAAGTCAGTTTGTAAGTGCAAAAAGAAAGGAGTTTATACTTCTACAGAAATATTTCTTCATACGGTTTTTAGTGGCATTTTCTTTAATATTTTTTGTATGAAAATCAGGGGATGTTCATAAAAATGAATTTTGATATTAATTTCTATTTGCTATATAAAGTTGACTTTTAAGTTTTCAGAAACATTATTAGGATAATTTATATTTCATGATTTTTCTATTTGAAAATGAGACAAAATGAGAAGCAAATTAAGCTTACTGCTGGCAGAAAAATGAATTATGTAGAGGCTTTTCAAAGACAATTTAAAACTATTTGGGTAAACCTAATAATCTCTACTATACTTTAAGTTTAAAAATGCATTTTGAGATGTGAAATTTCTTTAGAACTTTTGTGTGTGTGATAACATAAACTGTTGCCATTTCCCATTTTATGTCAGCTTTGGAAGGCCAAGCCTTCACTTTGTAGCCTCCTTGTATGAGCTGAAACAAAATATGCACTGTAAAAACAATGCACTGCAAGCAACACATTCTAGCTATAGATGATTCTTACAGGATATAATTTGTTCCTTAAATAGCTTTGAGTTTGTAACATAGTTTAATACGTGTAATTCAGTTGAACTAGAGGAAGGATTCCATAGTGTGACTGATATGCATAATTCTTGATGATTCTGACCAAGGAGTTTGGAAATGGTTGAGAAGCCACTGACCTTGTCACAGCTCACTTTTAAGAGCGGATTGGCAAGTCTGTCAAGCTTAATGGCCTAGAAGCAGAAAGAATGCCTAATGGATCTTTTAAATTGCTCCTATGTGCTAAAGCAATACAGTGTTCTTAGAGCTAGTGAGCCCCTGAAGTCAAGTGGACCAGATATTCTACACAAAAGCCAACAACAGAAGAAGTAGAAGAGAACTAATTCAACATTATTTCCAAGTATTGGAAAGGTACCTCATTAAGTTGGGACCTTATTAAGAAAACAGACATTTTATTTGTCTTTTTCTTCCCCACAGCTAAGGACCAAACCAAGGGCCTTGAGTATCCTATTCAAATGCTCTATGACTGAGCTCCAGGCATGGCATTTTAAAAAATAAACTTTTCATTATTTTTAAATTGCCAGAAACAGTATGTTCACAAGTCCATTATATAACAGCCATATTAATAGAAAACCATCAAAAAGGATGCATTTCTTTTCTAACTTCCACACCTTTTTTGTGTACTTCTATTGGGTAAGTTTTGAAACTGTACATATATGTATATATATATGTATATACATATATATGTATATATACATATATATATACTTATAGTACATACAATATGTAATATGTATGAACATATATGTATATATATGTGTGACAACATGTATATATGTGCATGATATACATATATACATGTAGACACACACAAACACACAACACATACTTGTGGTTTAGGTTACCTCTTTTTGCATCATTCCCTTTATCTTTCACATTAGCTTGTTCATTATTCCTCCTCCTGTGTGGTCTTTGCTTTCCTAACCTAAAGTACTTCCTAGTTCTTGGGTTCTACAGGTACTGCCAACAAAACATGCCAAGATTTAATGCTGAGCCCCACATATGAACATGTTTTGCTGGATCTGAGTCTCCTCACTTGGTATAAAGTTTTTCTGCTCAGTTCATTAATTTATGAATTTTCTAAATTCATTTTTTCCAGTGCAATAGAATACCATGCTATTACATTTTCATTATCTATCTTCTGTTGATGGACACCTATGATATTCCTATATCCTAGCCTTTGTGAATAGAGTAGATATGAACTGAACTAAGCATATGTCCCTATGGTTTGAAATAGATTCCAGGAGGGACAAAGTTAGGAGCTCTGCTAGGTAGAGCTATGTCTAGTTTTCCGAGGAACTACTGTACTGACTTAGACCAATTTTACCAATGTGCTCTCCTAGCAATTGCGTGTAAGGATCACCATTCCTCACATCTTCTCCAGCTTTTCTTTTCATTTGTTTTTGTAATTTTGACATCATACATATTGTTGTAAGATGGGCTGTTACTTTTAGGAAAGTCATCTTTGGGGGCTAGCTTTCATGATTATAGAAGGGACCATGTAGTCTGCTGAGAAGAAAAGTCATCAAAGTCTTATAGAAGCTGTGAACCCTGCAAACTAACAACATGACATATGTAATGTGTGTAGCCAGTGTCATTCTGGTTGGACCTGAGGCCTACTTCACAGTCAGAAAGACATCGTAGGCACTGTATATCTGCCCCAAAATTGGTCATTGTCATTTTATATCTCAAAGGTGAATCATGGTATGCACTCACTAATAAGTGGATATTAATCTAGAAAACTGGAATACCCAAAACATAATCCACACATCAAATGAGGTACAAGAAGAAAGGAGGAGTGGCCCCTGGTTCTAGAAAGACTCAGTGAAACAGTATTCAGCAAAACCAGAACGGGGAAGTGGGAAGGGGTGGATGGGAGGACAGGGGAAGAGAAGGGGGCTTACGGGACTTTCGGGGAGTGGGGGGGCCAGAAAAGGGGAAATCATTTGAAATGTAAATAAATTATATCGAATAAAAAAAAATTAAAAAAAAAAGAAAAAAAACATGAACTTGAAAGGTAAATGCAGATTTGGGAGGAGTTGATGGGAGGTGTGAGGCATTAATATGATTGAAAATATTTTATATAAAATTCTCAAAGAATTAAAACATTTTTAAAAATTAAAAACAAAGGTAAAAGGGTAAATATAGTATTTCACTTAAACTATACATTTTAAATGGTGAAAAGTAGATATATGTAGGGGAAATCAATGTGAAATAAGTAAGCATAGTTTATGTTATAAAACAGAACTTTGAAGTTAGTGTGATTCTGACATATGTAACACAACTAAAGACTTGGAGACTTTTCTATCAGAAAATTACAGAAAAGAATGATTTTACCATTGGCATTTTTCTTAGATAGGAGGAAGGCAATGATGCTAATGTTGGGCTTTAAGGAAATTTCCCCTAGAGTGCCTACAAAAATTTTGTACTGTGACTGAGGTTTATAAATCACAGTGATCCAATGCACAACTCCACAAGGACACATATTTCTTTGTGTCATAGTTTATCTACTGCAGTTGAAGCAATTTCACAATATAAGCTGAAAGACATCTTTGCTAGCATTAGGACTCTGATGTTCAGAGTGTTTCCAAGATACAACATCCAACTCAATTCTTCACAGAGTTAGAAAGAGCAATTATCAAATTCATCTGGAACAACAAAAAACCCAGGATAGCTAAAACTATTCTCAGCAACAAAAGAAAATTTGGGGGAATCAGTATCCCTGACCTCAAGCAATACTACAGAGCAATAGTGTTAAAAACTGCATGGTATTGGTACAGTGACAGGCAGGAGGATCAATGGAACAGGATTGAAGATCCAGAAATGAACCCACACACCTATGGCCACTTGATCCTCGACAAAGAGGCTGAAAACATCCAATGGAAAAAAGATAGCCTTTTCAACAAATGGTGCTGGTTCAACTGGAGGTCAGCATGCAGAAGAATGCGAATTGATTCATCCTTGTCTCCTTGTACTAAGCTCAAATCCAAATGGATCAAGGACCTCCACATAAAGCCAGACACTCTGAAGCTAATAGAAAAGAAACTAGGGAAGACCCTTGAGGACATCAGTACAGGGAGAAAGTTTCTGAACAGAACACCAATAGCGTATGCTCTAAGAGCAAGAATTGACAAATGGGACCTCATAAGGTTACAGAGTTTCTGTAAGGCAAAGGACACCATCAAGAGGACAGATCGGCAACCAACAAATTGGGAAAAGATCTTCACCAATCCTACATCAGATAGCGGGCTAATATCCAATATATATAAAGAACTCAAGAAGTTAGACTCCAGAAAACCGAACAACCCTATTAAAAAATGGTGTACAGAGTTAAACAAAGAATTCTCACCTGAAGAACTTCGGATGGCGGAGAAGCATCTTAACATCCTTCACAATAGTATGATACCTTCAAAAACTGTGAAGGATTCCAAACCTCCAGAGACACAGAACATTAGAAAATGCCCTAGATAAAAGACTGTGATGCTTAAAACACTTTTTACAAAATGTGAATGTTATGAAGTAGTTGGCCACGTTTTCATGGATAAAAATAATGGAGAACAGGGTGGTGCAGAAGAGACAGAAAAGGATAAAAAGACAGAAGAGTTATTAAAAAATTGCCACGCATTAGAGAACAATTTTCACACAAAAAGTATAGTATTTCAAATTTTGGGAAAGGGGTTGACGTTATATTTAAGAATTTAATCTTCTCAGGAAACATTCCAAAGGGCTCCAGGCAACAGGTTACATCCTAATGTGCACTCACCTTCTAAAGCCTTTCTCTTAATCATTTCAGCAAATGTCCATGCTTTGATATGGTAAGAAGTAACTTAATAGCTAATAACACATATCAGCTGCATTCGATCCCTGAAAAATGCCAACATCTTAATTGACACAAAGGGCATCAGTAAATTGACACATAGGAGCATGGGAACATTTCTACACCACAGTCAGGTCTCTAACATGGTAAATAATGTGAATTGCTCATTAGTATTGTTTGGTGGTAGAGCCTAATCTAGGGCAGTAGGATGGAAAAATGCCTTTAGCCCAAGATAAGCCTTTTGTAAGACTGATGTTCATATGCAAGGGAAAATTTAACTTGAACAGATATGTGTTTAGAATGAAAGGAGCACTCAGAAAAGTTGTGAGTATAAATCAAGTATTAGCACTTTCCTCTTTTGTTGGTGGCGAAGTGTGATGGATTCTTCAGTAACATTTACAGACACATTGAAAGCTGCCAAGTCACTGGAAGTGTAATGAAATACAATAGTAAACACCATTTAATTCATGTAGCTAAATCTAAGAAGCAATCCTGTGTTTGGCTGCTTAAGCTGTTAAGGAAAAGATATATACAGAGAGCCAGAAACACTGTATTTGTGTTTGTTTGTTTGGGTTTTGTTTGTCTGTTTGTTTTCCAGCTTTGAGGCAGATAATTCCTACTTCAGGGCTTTAGTTAGGTAGATGGAAGAAAAGGTTCATCTTACTAGGGAGAGTGTGGATGTTGTCTAAATGCTAGAGTTTGTAAGTGTTATCTAAACACTTACCTCAGCATTAACTCTGTAATCTCTTTTCCAGAAATCTTTCTCTTTTTCTGTATCTGAAACTATATTTTGAAGGAAAATTGTAACAATTTGAGTAAATAACCATTTTTGCAGTTTGGGAATGATTGTGTTGAATATATAAATTCACCAGCACATGCCCCCTGCTCCTGAACAGCATGAGAAAGGCATGCACAGTATGTACTCACTAATAAGGGGATATTCATCACAAAAAGTACAGAATACCAAAGATAGAGTCCATATAACTCAAAAAGATCAACAAGCTGAAGGGCCCAAGTGAGGATGTCTCAGTCCCACATGGGAGGGAGAAGAAAGCCATCACAAGTAGGGAGAGAGGAAGGGACCTGGAAGTGAACATGGAATGGAAGGAGGGAAAGAGAGGGGAACCTGATCTGGTATGGGTGAGTGAGGACCAGGAAAAGAATGGAAACAGGCAACCTTGGGAGATAGGAGGTCGGGGGACCCTCCAGAATGTACCAGAGACCTGGGAGGTGAAAGACTCTCGGGACTCAAAGGGCAGGACCTTAGATGAAATGCCTGAGAGTAGGGAGAGGGAACCTAATGGTGTCAACCTCCATCAGGAAGATAGAACATCAAATGAGGGAAGGGACTGCCATCCCACAGTCAAAACTCTTCATGTCCGAAAAAACCACAGTGATTGAAATGGAGAGAAGCATGAGGAAAAGAAGGTCCAGTGACTTCCCAAAGCAGACCTGCTATCTTATTCTTTTGGATCATAGCAGAGTTCTAGCCTTATAGGTCTTTTTTCTGATCTATAGCAACCCCAAATACAGTTGGTGAGTTTTTAACTACTTTTCTTGCTAGAGTTGATTCTACAACTGAACATGCAAACTGCAGGATAGATAGTAATACATCCAGTTACAGGAAAAGACTCTCTTCCAGGATACATTGGCGCTATAGCCATGAGCATAGATTATAAACATCCTGCTCCTCAAGACACCCTGTGCAATCCTGTCCTAGGTGGATCATATCAAACATTGAGTCTTTTCTTTGAATACATACAGTGAATAGATATATTAATACCTCAAGAACCATGGACTTATCAGATTCAAGGTTTTTGTATATAGTCATTAGATCCTAGAACAGATCATCTAGAAATATTTGAGAGGTATGATATACTGAACTTGATAGTCAGCACATATGAAGATATGTGAATGGAATACTTCTTGGCAGAAATGACATTATGACTAAATACAGTATAAAACTATATTTAAAGATGAATTTATGAACTTTGGGGATATCAGTGAGGATTAGAAGACAAAAGTAGACCTTATAATCTATTATAACGCAAATATATTTCATCAAAGTACATTAGAGAAATGTGGATAATTTTTCTAATCTTTATACAAACTTATGAAATTACTAATGTGTCATTGTCAATCAGTGAGTATGTAGTGTCTAGAGTATAAGAAAAGTGTGCCCAGATGCTTTTCATGACATTAATAATAATGACAGTTCCTTTAGTCATTCCCTTAACTCTTCCATTGGGGTCCTCATGCTCAGTCCAATAGTTGGCTGCAAGCATCCACATCTGTATTGGTCAGGATCTGGAAAAGCCTTTCAGGAGACAGCTATCTATACCAGTTTCCTGTCAGCAAGCACTTCGTGGCCTCATCAGTAGTGTCTGGGTTTGGTGTCTGCATGTGGGATGGATCCCCAGGTAGGACAGTATCTGGATGGTCTTTCCTTCAGCCTCTGCTCCACACTTTGTCCATGTATTTCCTTTAGACAGGAGCAATTCTGGGTTAAAATATTTGAGATGAGTGGGTAGCCCCATCCCTCAACTGGGGGACATGCCTAATATATGGATATGGTCTCTCCAAGTTCTCTCTCCTTTTTGTTGGATATTGGTAATGTCATCCCTGTTACGTCCTGGAACCTCTTACTTTCCGGGCAACTGGGACTTTCTGGTGGCTACTGCTAGTTCCCCATCACCCACTGCTACATACATCTGTTCAATCTCCTGACCCTCTGTACATTCCCCTGCCTCCAACACTTGATCCTGCCCCATTTTCCTCTCCCCCTGCTCTCTCTCTCTCAAGTCTCTTCCTCCCTCTACCTCCCATTTATTTAAATTTGTGTATTTACTAAAATTACAGTGTTTAGGAATTTTGTTATACTTTCTTATGATTCTAAAACATAAGAAAAGAACTGTGATATGATTTAGTGATTTCAACTCTAAGAGCAATATGCTAAAGAATTTAAAGTAGGGCCTTAAGCAAGGACCCATGCTTGTATACCAATGCTAGAAAGAACATTATATATATATATATATATATACATATATATATATGTATATATATATATATATATATATATATATATATAACAGTAGTGAGTTTGCTGGGTATCCATCAGTGGAGGAATGTACAAAATGTTTTATATGTGTACAAGGAAATATGAATCAAGGTCAAATAGAATGTCCAATTGTCACATGCTAAGTGAGCTTTTATTTTAGTGTTCAAAAATAAATTATCAAAAAGTAATAATGAAGGTTTGCATTAATTTCCTTTTGTCACTCTCATAATCTTCAGCTTTTTCAAAGATACAACACAGTAAGACTTCTTTTAATTTCTATAAAAATCATTTAAATATATACTCTTGTACTATAGTCTGTTTCATTCACAAAGGAAACTTACATGCTTTGTAAAGCTGCAGGTTCCATGGCTTTTCACATCCCAACAGATCAGTGCATTCAAATGCTTCTTGTTCCTTATGGAGTTGTACCATATCACATTACAACCAGGGGGACTTCATTGTCCGTTTTCTGAAGTTCCTTCTTTCAGAAAGGAGCATTCCTAACCAGCTGCATCTCAAAATTCAGCCTAATAATCATTTGTGGCTGTATTGCTGCATGCTGTATTATCTTCCTGCCTTGAGTTTCTCCACATTCTGGTGTCTTGATTCTGATGTCTTGAGTTATTAAAGAAGTCACAGCACTGTTCTACTTCCTACATTTCTATTAGCTGATTTCCTCAATGGCATCATATGTCTTTGATAACAGAAACCCTGAAGTTGTATGAATGAGATTTTTTTTTTTGCATAGGATCAGATACTAGAACAATGTAGTTGTTCATTGGGAAGGTTTATGTGGTTCCAATTAGTTAGAACAATGATTATGTCACTGTGACAGGCTTTAAGAGTAGCAAGATTTGTGCCACTTCCTGGTTGTTTTCTCTGCTTTCTCATTGCCGGTGAAAATGTGAGCTCCCAACTTCCTACTACCGACATGACACCTCCTGCTTCCTGCCATGTCTTTGCCATCTTGATGTACACTTTCCCTTCTGTAGATGTAAGTCAGTATAAACCCTCTTCAATAAGTCATTGTAGGTCATGATATTTTTATCATACTAACTGAAATTAACAAATTTTGACCCTCTTTTTTTTTTCCGTTACAGTCATGTTTAACAGAAGCAATGATTTTGCATTCCCTTAGTATAACAGTATTGAAAGGAGTAATGAAGCATTTCTTTTCTCAACCATGTATTTCACTTTGGAGTTTGATTAGGCATCAGGCTCTGTGATAGAGATGGGGTACCAAGGCTAGAAGCACAGAATGTCTCTGAAGTTACCTATGAAGCTTATCACAAACTTTCTTTATTCTAGATAAAGAAGCTCTACAAGGGCAAAATTATTATGAGAATACCAATTTCTTATAGATTAATAAACAGGATATTGAGAAATTAATGCTAATATACAAAAAGTGGCAAAGCAGGATTTGATTTTAAGTAGTTCATCTTACTCATTGTGGACACTGACAAACAATTCCAGTAGAGTATCTATGAGAAATGCTTATATCTCAAATGCCTGGTGTGTCTAATGTGTTAGGCATAATCTTACTCTCTGGTAACTCACTCGCTGAAAACGTGGAAACTTGACATTTAACCAAGAAAAAATTAGTAAAAATGAATGGCATTCTGTACAATGAATGTTCTTTTTTATTTTCTAAAGGAAAAAATGTTATAAAATATTTTAATCATCTTAGTACTCATGTTGCTTTTTCATATCCAACTTGCAGGAATAGCATAGTGGTAACATTAATTTGAGAAAGAAAATACGCTGTCTGAAAGTCATGGAGACACAAAAAGCCAGTGTGTGATAAACAAGCCAATAATAATGTAAGGAGTTATAATGGCTCTCACTTTGTACACAGCAAATAAGACAGCACCAACATTCATGAACCAGACACTGCCAGAAACACAGGGAGATGCACAGACACTCCTTATCATGTTGGAGACTTGGCAACCAGTCCAATAATGAAGGCAGGTCTTGGAACTAGAAAACAGTGACTTCTTAGTTGATCTCAAAAGTACTTCCAGGACCTGAATCCAGGAAGTAGCTGTGCACAATTTCCTCTAACTACAGCAGGAATCTCAAGAGCAAGAGTAGTTTCACTGTGTGCCAATTCATATTTTACAAATTGAAACATGAGAAATCACACAATATCTGCCTTAGTCTCTTTGGACATTAAAGTAGAAATCACATCTAGAAAGACAAGGAAAAAATCTGAACTTACTGGGGAGTCATAAGCTCACTGTATACATACAGCAAATGGAGCAAAGCAGACAGCAGGGAGAATTAAAACTGATGTAACTCTGATGGAAGAGAAAGACTCTATCATTATTTAAAGAAATAACCTGGAATAATGCTGTAAGTTAAGGATAAAACAGACAAAATACATTTATTTCATTGTTAAAATATTTATTTGCATCTTCAGCAATTTCATCAAGTTTTATGCTTTAATTTTTATGTTGCCACAATGCCCCAAGCACCTGACAATGCTCCAGTTTCTGGAAGCTATGTGAGAAACAAACCATCAAGCTGTTTTCTCTCATGGATATTTTGTAAAGAAAAACTAACATCAGGGACCAAACAAAACTGCCTACTCTTTCCCTACCTATTCAATATAGTACTTGAAGACCTAGTCAGAGCAATTAGACAACAAAAGGGCATCAAAGGGGAACAAATTGGAAAGGAAAAAGTCAAAATATCACTATTAGCAGATGATATGGTAGTATAATAAGTGACCTCAAAAATAACACCAGAAAACTCCTAAACCTGATAAATAACTTCAGTGATGTGACTGGATATAAAACTAACTCAAACAAATCAGTAGCCTTCCTACACTCAAGGGATAATCAGACTGAGAATGAAATTAAGGAAACGACTCCCTTCACATTAGTCACAAATACAAAATACCTTGGTGTGACTCTAACCAAGCAAGTGAAAGATCTTTATGACAAGTAGAAATCTATAAACATCTCAGAAGATGGAAATTTTTCCCATGCTCATGGATTGGCAGGGTTAATATAGTGAAAATGGCCATCTTGTTGAAAGCAATATACAGGTTCAGTGCAATCCCTACCAAAATTCCAACTCAAATTTTCATAGCATTAGAAAGAACAATTTCCACATTCATTTATAAAAACCAAAAACCAAGGATAATGAAAACTATTCTCAACAATAAAAGAACTACTGTGGAATCACCATCCCTAACCACAAGCTGTATTACAGAGCAATAGTGATAGAAACTGCTTGGTATTGGTATGGTGACAGTCAGGTAGATCAATGGAATCGAATTGAAGACCCAGAAATGAACCCACACACCTATGACCACTTGATCTTTGACAAAGGAGCTCAAATCATCCAGTGGAAAAAAGACAGCATTTTCAACAAATGGTGCTGGTTCAACTGGAGGTCAGCATGTAGAGAAATGCAAATGGACCCATTTTTATCTCCTTGTGCAAAGCTCAAGTCCAAGTGGATCAATGACCTCCACATAAAACCAAATACACTGAAACTAATAGAAACGGGAAGAATCTCGAACACCTGGGCACAGGGGAAAATTTCCTGAATAGAACACCAATGGTGTATGCTCTAAGATCAAGAATTGACAAATGTGCCCTCAAAAATTGCAAAGCTCCTATAAGTCAAAGCACACTGTCCATAAGACAAAATGGCAAACAACAGATTGTGAGATCTTTACCAATTCTCTATCCAATAGAGGGCAAATATACTACAAAGAACCAAATGGGGTACAGAGCTAAACAATGAATTCTCAACTGAGGAATACTGATTGGCTGAAAAGCACCTAAAGAAATGTTCAACATCCTTAGTCATCAGGGAAATGTAAATCAAAACAACCCAGGGATTCTACCTCACACCAGTTAGAATGGCTAAGATAAAAAACTCATGTAACAGCAGATGCTCTTAAGGATGTGTATAAAGAAGAGCACTCCTCCATTGTTGGTAGGATTGCAAGCTTGTACAACCACTCTGGAAATTTGACTGGTGGTTCCTCAGAAAACCGGACATAGTATTACCTAAGAATCCAGCTATACCATTCCTGGGCATATACCCAAAAGATGCTTCCACATATTACAAGGACACATGCTCTACTATGTTCATAGCAGCCATATTCATTATAGCCAGAAGATGGAAACAACCCAGATGTCCTTCAACAGAGGAATGCATACAGAAAATGTGGCGCATTTACACAGTGGATTGTGACTCAGCTATTAAAAATAATGGCTTCATAAAATTCTTAAGCGAATGGATGGAACAAAAAATATCATCCTGAGTGAGGTACCCCAGTAACAAAATAACACACATAGTATGCATTCTCTGATATTAGCCCAAAAGCTCAGAATACCCAACATAGATTTCATATTCCTTATGAAGCTCAAGAAAAAGGAAGACCAAAATGCGGATGCTTTAGTCCTTCCTAGAAAGGGGAACTTGGGAGGGAGATAGGTAGAAAAGGGGGCATGATCAAGTATGGGGATGATAGAGGTTCATGAATTTGAACAGTAATGTGTAACAATGAGGGATGGAAAACTGGAGGTAGCCACCAGCAAGTCCCATATGCCAGGAAAGCAAGAGGTTCCAAGGACCCAACATGGATGAGATTAGCTGAAATGCCCATGAAAGGGAAGGGAGAACCTATAGAGACCATATCTAGAGCTTAGGCAAGGCCACCATTTGGGAAACCACCAAAATTTAACCCAGAATTACTCCTGTCTAAAGGAAGTAAGGGCACTAAGTATAGAGTAGAGACTGAAGAAAAGGCCATCCAGAGACTAGCAATTGCCTTTCCCCATTCAGTATACAGACACCAAACCAGACACTATTATAGATGTCAAGAAGTACTTGCTGACAGGAGCCTGCTACAGCTGTCTTCCAGAGAGGCTCTGCCAGAGCCTGGCAAGTACATTGACCGATTCTCACAGCAAAACATTGGACTGAGCATGAGGAATAAAATAGAGTTAGAGGAAGGACTGAAGGAGCCGAAGGGGCTTGCAACCCCATAGGAAGAACAATATCAACCAGCCAGACACTCCAGAGCTTCCTGTGGCCAAACCTCCATCAATGTGTACACATGGAGTGACCCATGGCTCTAGCTTCATATGTAGCAGAGGATGGCATTGTCTGGAATCAGTATGAGGAGAGTACCTTGGTCCTGTGAATGTTCCATTCCCTAGTTTAGGGGAATGCCAGGGCAATGAGGTGGAAGTTGGTGTGTGGGAAGAGGAGCACCCTCATAGAAACATGGGGAGGGCGGATGGGATTGGGAGGTTCAGGATGGGAAACCAGGAAAGGGGATAACATTTGACATGTAAATACATAAAATATCCAATAAGAAAACAGAATACCAAGTCGATTTCATCAATGTTTATCTCCCAAACAAATTTAGAGTTGGCATTTTATAAGAAGTACCTTGTTTGCTCCAATTTCCCTTATATATATATATATATATATATATATATATATATATATATATATATATATATATATATATATTTATATATATAATTTATATATGTATATAAATTATAAATAAAATTAAGCCACATTTCAAATAAAAAGGAGTACAAAAAAAGAAAATGAGAAAAAGGAAAGAAAAAAAGAAAATGAATAAAAGGTTCTGCTGTGTGATGTTCTTTGAAAGAAGTAACCTCATGATTAAACAATTTCATTTTTAAAAAATGAAACTGACAGCTGATAGTGACATTTGAGGAAAAGGGTAAAAGGAGTAAATGACATTTTGGTCTTAAAGATTTTATTTTAAAATACGTATATGTGGTATGTGTGTAAGGTGTGTGTGTGTGTGTGTGTGTGTGTGTGTGTGTGTGTGTGCATGTACCCAGTCTAGCCAGACAAGGGTATCAAGTGAGTTACAAGGAAACTGGTCTACTGAATGTGGGTACTGCAAACTGTAACCTCTGGAAGAATAGCTGAAACTGTAAACATAAAGTCATATGCACAGCTCCCAAATGATGTTTTGGTAGACTATTCTTAGTATAAAACTGAATCAGAGGAAAAGAGCAGCTGTGCAGAATAGCACCTGTCACAATTTGTTGCAGATATAAATGCTGTGAGTGGGGTGGTGATAGCCAGTGTGGACACAAGTGTTAAAGAGGTATGCTCTGGGAACTCAGACTGAATGCCCAGGATGCATGAGGGACAAGGGAGTAGCAAATTGCATAGCAGCTACATTTTCCAATGGCATTGTCTTGCCTGCTTTAATTAAACAATAATTGCTCGGCTCTTGTCAGGTGTTTTGTCACAGCATCCAGAGTACCCCCACATTATCCTCCTCCAGTGAAAGCTCTAATGAAACTAAGAGCATAGATCTATGTACATCAGCCTGGCAGAGGACATGGTGCCAGTGGCAGCACAGACCTTAGTATGTCCATTGCCTCAGCAGCAGCATGGAACCTGACAACTCCAGGGCCTAAGGTGGTAATGCATGCCTCATGTATAGGGCTGCTCTTCAACACAATAGCACCTCTTCTTCCACCAACCTTCATAGCACACACACCATCCAGTTCTCTTTCATTTCTCTCCACTATATACCTGCTCCTTACATTGGCATAATAAAGAAGCTGGTGGGCCTCTCTCTAGGTATTACGTTCCGAACTAATCAACAATAATGGATTTCAGGATAAAGTGACCCAAAAGTGCTGTGGCTGTGTGGAGGAGAAGCCCTGTCTGAGAGACTCCCTAAGAATTTCAATCACCATGGAAATATTGATGACTCACATTCTGGTGATAAGGATCAGCTGAACAAAACTCTAGGGAATCACCCATCTACACACACTAACTCTTCTTAAGTTGGTCACTGAGCAAAGATCACTGCATACTATTTACAGCACCACACCAATTTTAAGGAAAAATATAAATTGATAATTAGACAAGGAAGATAAGATGACTGGTTTGCATACCCAAAAGACAGTCAACTCTGAATTTAAAAATTCTTTAGAGTTTGCAACATAGTTCTAAACAGCCAAACTTGATGTTTGAGAAATAATTTATAATTACTTCAAAACAACCAAGCATTCATTAACACACTGATATCTTGAAAACTAGATAGTTCTGAAATTTAGAAATTATTTGGGACTAAAGTATTTATAGAATAAATAATGAAGACAGAATGTGGGAAATACATCCCAATTTATTCATTAAATAAATAGATATGTAATTAATGACCATAATATATTTATTCAAAAATATATTTTATTGTTAAGTATTAATAGATCACACCATTCTTTAGAAGAATATGACCAGAATAGCTATACAGTAGAAAGCATGCAGAAGGTAGTGGAGTCATTCATCTAGATATTTTACCTATCATAGGAAAAGATTGATATTTGGCTCTTTGTCTCCAGTATCTTAGAAATGTGCTGTTAAATTCAGTACTAGAGGACATAATATGTGTTTGCTCTTGATGATATAAACTGAAAGAACTGCAGTTCTTACTCTGAAACAGACTCTACTTGGGCAATAAATGGTTAAACAATTAATTATAATAAGCTATCACCACCCTCAGGAAGATTTAATGCAACCTAATTTTGTTCCTTGGTCCATTCTGTGGGGCAATTGTTCCATCATGGAAGATCTAGAGTGATCTCATAGTCCCTAGGGACCACATATGACTCCACACAAGAGTGTGCTGTAGTCTAGGTACAATGTGGATGTGGTCTTATTGTATAAAATGCTATCATTGCCTTTAACAACTAACTAGTACTCAATTCTGTAAATGTTTTCCTTTTATCCATTTTCTCATAATTTATCCATAGTTTCTTTATCCATTCTTTTGTTGAGGGACATTTAGGTTGTTTCTTTTCTTTGGTTATTATGAATAGTGCTTCTTTTAACATAGTTGAGCAAGTGTCCTTGTCATAAAATAGAGCTTCTTTTGGATATATGCCAAAGAGTAGAATAGTTAAGTCCTGAGGTGGATCAATTTCCAATTTTAGGTGAAGCCACCATTTTGGTATTCAAAGTGCCTTCACAAGTTTTCACTCCCATAAGCAATAGAGTAGTTTTTGCCCAGATCTACATCCTTGCCATCATAAACTGTCACTTGTGTTTTTTATCTTAGGTATAGGTTGGAATATCAAAGTCATTTTTATTTCCATTTCCCTGAAGACTAAGTATGTTCAATATTTCTTTGTTTTTTAGTCATTTAAGATTCCTTGGGTGAGAATTCTGTTTAGATCTGCATCCATTTTAAATTGTATTATTTGGTGTTTTTATGTCTAGTTTCTTGAATTCTTTATATATTTTTGAATATTAGCCCTTTGTCAAATGTGGAGTCATGGTGCATGCCTTTAATCCCAGCATTTAGGTAAGGAGCTCTCTGAGTTTAAGGCAAGTCTTGTCTACAGAGTGAGTTTCTGAGCAGCCAGGGCTACACAGAGAAACCATGTTTCATAAAACAAACAAACAAACAAAAGGACAAACAATTTTTAATATGTGGACCTTTCATGTATATGCATGTACAACACCTTTCTTTATTAATGAAGAGCTTATTCTAATTAAGTCTGTGCCCCTGAGATTAGTGACATAGCTCCTAATTCTTCTGTTGTATTTTATATCATTTTCACTCCTTAGGGAACCAGGTGTTCTCCACTCTATTTGCATTGCGGAGGACTTGGCACCCTACTCTATTTACTTTTAAATTTCTTCAGTTGTGAAGAATCAGAAAGAAAAATTCACATTTTATTAAGATGAGTTGGAGGCTTTGCTGAGCCAGGGCCAGGGCACTCCTGCCATCTGCTGACCACCAGGAAAGAGGGGAAGTATATGGTTCTATGGACAGAGCTCAGAAACAAAATAGCTTAAGGAAGCTCAGAAAGACCTGAGCTTCTGCCTATGCAAATGTGTCATTCCTTGCTCAGGTTTATTTTATTATTAAAAATGTTGTTTCTCATCGAATTACTGTATTTTTTGAGCACACAAACATCAGTTTCTGAGTATAAGAATCAACATGAAAATGAAATTTTTTAGTATGTCAATCAGTTTGAGTAAAACATCTGGGTTTTATTAATATTAAACACTATATAACATTTCTT